>NC_056726.1:1856556667-1856859167 GCF_019279795.1 Protopterus annectens | reverse complement strand
TGCTTGTGCTGATAATGTATTTGTGAAGCCGCTTGTGTTAAAAATGTGCCAACAGTATGATCGCTTGGACAGAAAAAGAAATATACACGTATTATTGTAACTGTTTAAAGGTATATGTTTAACAGAGGATACTATAAGAGAAGAGGTTAATCTCAATCTACCTAACTTTGAAAATAGTTTGAAATTAAATTACCTGGTGTAGGCCATAAAGATTGCATCTTACAGTTCTCTATGCAGCCAGAGATAAAAAGTCTGCATTAGGAAGTTCTGCACTGTCTTTGGGGTGAACTAAGTGCTACTCTGGAAGGGTGGAGGTTTGAAATTGTTTTATGACTTCCAGGAGCTGCAGCAGATCTTAGCTAGGCTGTGTTTATAATTGACACATATGTGCTAAATCATGACAGGTTCTACATGGGGGTGGGGGGTGGGGGTGGAGCATGGGAACCAGAAATCAGATGACCAGATGTATGTGATGTCATGTCATTCTGTAATCCATCAAAAATATATATATTTTAATATTAGATAAGAATGAAGCCTCATGGCAGTCTGTTTTTTGGAACTTGACAGAAAAGGACCACTCACCTACTTCATCTTGCCTTGCTCTAGTAAGTAAGTGGAGAACAGTAATTATTTAGATGAGTCAGGAAAATACAGTGAGATTAGTTACTTACTGTTTTTCTGTATCTGTGTAAATCTTTTCATCTGTGTTATTTTAATATTTCCTGCGTCTGAAACTCTGGTGTTTAGTGTAAATAGATATTTATTATTTTCATGTTCTTTTATCATTTATTATTAAATATAGTTAAACTTTTCATTATGGCTGGTCCTTTAGAGAATATTTTAATCTCAGAGTACTTATCAATACACACACACATATATATATATAAATTATATATACATAAATTTTTTTATTTTTTTTTTATTTTTATTTTTTTCTAGTTCTCTTTTTTCCACTTTATTCAAAATGATGGTAATAACAATACTAATTATACAGTTATATAGGTTTTTAGGGTTCTTGTACACAGACCTGAAGAAGTCTAGAAGGACGAAATCGATCTTTGTTAACAATAGGTTATGAAAATAGAAACTGATTTTTACATGCAAAATGTATATGTATATATGTATATATAATTTTTGATCGCAAAATGAACCAAGGTTGATATATTTCCAGCCATGTAGGATATTGCCTTGTATAAAATCACAGACTTAATAATCTACTTAATAATTTGGTTAAATAAGATGTACTATTAAAGTACATTAGGGCTATATATTATTATGACAGCTACTAGGTAGGGCAGGACCAGCTCGAATGTCACACTGATGGGGGAAGGGATGTGAATTTAACATGTGTACCAATAACACTTTGTTTTACAGCACAATAAACCACTCCCATGCCTGATAAAAAGTATATATATATTTAGAAAGCTTGTGAGGAAATTATTACTGTATTTTTTTTTACTTGGATCGCTTGTCTGTGTACTTAACAAAGGATTTTCGACTGGAAACAGACTGCCTGCCTTGCTTGGATTACTTCCGAATACTTAGTAATGCTGTAGAATTATATATTTTGTATTATTACTTTTTGACTTGACGAGTTTACGTTCGCTACTTCTACTACTATTGTCTGATCTGATTAATATACAGTGATTAGCTAGAAATATATGGACTGAAAATCTTCCACACAGAGAAGTTTCTTACACTGTTTTGGTTATTGAATTTCCAGACAGGCTCACTCCTCTCAAGCAGTGTTTCTCAAGGGTCACTTGAAAAACTAACTTGAGGTATTGCCAGCTATGCCAGGAGATGTACAGCAGTGGATGTGTAACATATGCCAGTACAGTTAGCTGGGATTTTGTAAAGAATTATATGTCATTTGTATATCAAACTGATTTGTACATATGCTTGTGTTAAAAAATGTATTTGCAAAGCTGTTTATGTTAAAAATGTAACAACAGTATACCCTGATGGACAGAAAAAGATATATACATGTATTATTGTAACTGTTTAAATGTATATGCTATAATAGAGGATACTGTAAGAGAAGGGATTAATAGTTTGAAATTAAATTACCTGTCATAGGCCATAAAGATTACATCTTGCAGTTCTCAATGCAGCCAGAGACAAAAAGGCTGTCCTAAGAAGCTTTATGCATTGTCTTTGGGGTGAACTAATTGCTACTCTGGAAGAGTGGAGGTTTGAAATTGTTTCACAACTTCCAGGAGCTGCAGCTTATCTTACCAAGGTTCTGTGTGTGTGTGTGTATTATTGACACACATGTACCAAATCCTGACAGCTTCTAGCCAAGGGGGGTAACATGGGAACCAGAAGTCAAATGACCGAGATGTATTTGATGTCATTCTGTAATCCATCAATAAAAATTATATTTTAATACTAGATGAGACTGAAGTCTTATGGCAGTCTGTTTTTGGAACCTGACAGAGAAGGACCCCTCACCTACTTCATCTTGCCTTGCTCTAGTAAGTGAAAGGGGAATAGTAATTTAGATTGGTCAAGAAAATATAGTGCAATTAGTTAAGTACTGTTTTTTCTGTATCTGTGCGAATCTATTTCTCTGTGTTAATATATGATGAGAACTCTGGCCTCTCATGAAAGCATTCCTTTTGGTCAAACTACCATTTGTATTAATATTAATTTCACTCAGTATAATTTGATACCCTTACAACAGCCTTGGAGTAGGTGGCTTTGGAGTGTCTAGTTGTGGTGTAACTACATTATAGTTTGGGCAGAAGGGGGCATAGCTAGTAAACCTGTGCCACCCTTTCCCAGGTGTGTGTGTGTGTGTGTGTGTGTGTGTGTGTGTGTGTGTGTGTGTGTGTGTGTGAAAATCACATCTCAAAGAGTGTATGTGTGTCATCTGCTTGCAGCAGGGACATGAAACACTGATTTCACACAGAGAGTGGTGGAGAACTTGGCTTGGGCACTCGGCTGAGGTCTCAACTCTATAGCTGTGCCAGTCTGGAGACTAATTGGGGACCTGCAGGGAGACAGATAAAGAAATCCAGACCCTGGACTGACTATGTTCCCTGTGTGCTTCTTCTTCTTCTTTCAACTTTTTCTGGTTAGGGGTTTCCACAGCAGATCACATGTCCGCTCATGATTGCCAGTGGAGTTTTACGGTGTCAAGTTGCCAGCCCAGCGCCCAATCCTCCACAGAAGGCACACACTCACGCCTAGGGCCAATTTAGAGTGCCCAATCCACCTACAGCATGTCTTGGGATGTGGGAGGAAACTGAAGCACCAGGAGGAAACCCACGCGACCACAAGGAGGACATGCAGACTCTACACAGAATGCACCCCAGCTGAGGATCAAACCAGAGAACCTCTTGCTGTGAGGTGGCAACACTAACCGCTGCACCACCACGGCCACCCCAGTGTGCTCCCTGTGTGATCTTAAGGGAAACTGTGCTTGATGCAGAGAGATGCATCTGGAAATACTGGGTGTATCCATTTTTGTTCCAAGTGAACGTCCCTCTCCAGTGCCAGTGGTGAGGATTCAGGCTCCCTGATTACTGGCTCAGAGTGAGGATGTCACAATCCCTATTGTCAGAATCTCCTTCACAGTCCCTATCATCAGAATCTCCTCTCTCCACTCCTGTGTTGGCTTAGCTCTTAGAATAATTTATGAATATGATAGTCCGTATTTCTGTTGTTATTCTTCTTAAGAGTCTGCATAAAAAGTCCCACCCTCTTCCTTATTTCTTGAATTTCCTTCCTGCATCATAATCAACTTTATATTTTTGTTACATATAAAAGTCTTAACTGTATAGCTCTAAAATATCCCTTCATATCAGGTAATCCTAAAACACCTTGCTCTACTGGAAGGATCCTTTTATCCCACTTGACTCTTGTCCCTCTTCCTCACCAAGATAAAATCCTTCATATATTTATTAATTAATATCCACAACATCTCCTACTGTTGATAAAAATATGCCTGACTTGATATAAAATTAAAGGGAATAAAAACATTTAACTGATTCTATCTTGCTACCCATATCCATAAACACGAACTTGCAGTTTCTCAGTTTTTGTATTGTCTTTTGTTTAGTCTCTTCCCACATACCCTTAGCTGCCATAACAAATTTTTTTTATCCCAAACTCCTAAATACTTAATTTTATCATGTCCCCATAACTATGAGTATTGCTGAACCAATGCATGTGTGGGTACGTAGTGTACAGCTATAGCCTTCGTGTTATCTACATTAATTTTATGTCCTGAAAAAACATGAATCCATCAGATAATGTTCCACAATACTGAGATGCCTTTTCTGTTTTTTTTGCAGGTAAATAATAATACTGTCGGGAAATAAAGCCAACTTTTCCCAATTGTCATACCAATTATATCCAATTTCTGAGTTCCTTATTTTCTTTGCCAATCATTACAAGTAAAATGTAAACAGCAAATGGGAAAGAGGACAACCCTGCCTGGTTCCTCCGTTCAGACGCAACTTATAAGAGAAGGACCCTCCCACTTTGATTTTTGCCTATGATCCCTCATATATCCCTCCTAAGTAATATTATTATATAAAGAAATGCATATTCTTCCATTGCCCTGTTCATAAAATTCCAGCTTACTCAGTCAAATGCTTTCTCTGCATCAAGACCCACCAATAACTGTGGGATTTTCGTACATTCTGCTTACCTCTGCATCATCATTGTTCTACTACTGCTTTAAAATATTTGCCTCCCCTCCTATAAAACACATTGATCCATATCTATATATTTTGGCAACACCTTTGCCATTCTTTTAGCCATTACAGAAATAAACACTTAAAAATCATGGTTTAAACTGAATGAGCCTACACAAAGCTGGATCTTATGAGTCTTTAGGTATTACAGGCACCACAGCTTTTTTCATGACAGTGGTTGTTCCCCACCTTTTAAAATACTGTTAAACAAAACCTTTTGGATTTTTATCACTTTCTTCCCTACTAGCTTCCATACTTCTAAAGGAATATTGTGTATTTCTGAAGAGTTGCCTGCAGATTGGTTATAAGTAACCGTTTTTTTTTGTTTTGTTTTGTTTTTGTAGAAACAATACTTAAGAGTGTCAGAGGGGGCAGTTGGGAAACACATACAGAGAAAATGGAGCTCATTTGGCAACTCGGGATGAATGCTATGGTAATCCCTGATTTAAATGGCCACAACTCATTGACACCAATACTTATCAGCTGAATTATAAATAAAGAGAAAAAAACAAGAAACACATATTAGAGTCTGAGAAGGGTTCTTATAGAATTATTTAAAACTTGCATTATACACATTTAGTATGAATTATTGCTATTTGTTGTTAAATTTGAGTAATTCACCAGCATATAAGGATTGGTGAACAAAGCCTAATTCACTTCATTATTGTTTTTATTAATTTATTTTGTCACACATTGGTTTACTGCATTTTTAAGGTTGGTCGATGTTTTTGTATTCTTTTTTGCGGTTAATTACATTTTACGTGCTTAAATGTAACAATGTCTCTTTAAAATTTTAAATGTACTATTTGAACCATCATGCACTGCATGATTTTTAAATAAAAAGAGGTTTTATATATAAGTCAAGCAGTTCTGAAGAAGTCCAAATTTGAATGGACGAAAGCGCTTGACCATTTTTATGTAGTTGGCATCCTTTTATGTTTGGAATTTATACTGTCTATGTTTTTATGTGACACCTGGAGCCTGCATTTTTATTTACTTCAGTGGTGAACTAACAGTCTACAATGCATTAAGGGTTTTTGGTGACTGTTCACTACGTAAGCCTTTTTTTGTTTTATAACCATTTTTATCTCATCTCCTCCTATCTTAACTGTTAATTGTTAAGCCTCATCTACCTTGGCATATTTAAGTTTTCCATAAATATTTCCATTTGTACTTTTTCTTGATTCCCATATTTCTCTACTTTATACAAATTTTCATAAAATTTCCAAAATATCTCTAAGAACTCTACATAATCTCTGGTTATTTTTCTTGTTACAGGCTCCCTAATTTGGCAACAAATCTTTCTAATTTATGTTGCCTAAGTTTTTGTGCCCTGGAAGTATTATCAAAAAACAGTTGCTTCACATCAATCTTTCCAAACTCAAGCATATTATACAGGTACTCCCTTATTTTCTCTTCAGCACTCTGCACTTGTGCCTTTTCTTGTTCAGTGAGATTCCTGTAATTCTACAATATGTTAACTTTGTCAGCCCCTCTAAATAATTCTTGTTACTTCTTAACCATACTTTTTTATTTTACTTCTACCATATTTTAAATTCCACTTTTATTTTATCCCACTCACTACCATTAACTTCTGAATGTAATGTTATGTATATTTAACTTTGAAAATAATGTTATGTTTTGTAAAGTATTTTATAATAAATTAGTACTACATGTGCTAAATGCTGGTATTGTTTATAACTGTAATCTGCTTGAAACTAGCATTTACTAAATGTTTAATGTGAATTATTATGTTGGAGCTTTTCTCCCCAGGCCTCCGCTGAAAATGGACATGTATCCAGTCGGACCATTCCGGTCAACAAATGTAAAATAAAATAAATAAATAAACTTCTGAAATACGTTCCATCTTCCACAATAATTCCTAAATAATTCCTTCTACACATTATTTAAATTACTCTCTATTTAATGGGTAAGACAGTAAGCACTAGTGCCTCATTTCTACTTCATTACCCTGCATTTTTATTTCAATTATTGGTGCATGATCTGAAATACTTATTGGATGTCTGTCAAAGCTCTCAATTAAATGAGCATGTTCCTGTGAAATATACTTTCTGTCTAGTCTAGCCCAGTTATTGTACCTTGGGGAATAATTTCTTCAGAAATATACCCTCTATTGTTCATTTTTTTTTCTTATTCTGTCACTACTGGACCTCCTTTTGCAATTAATATAAGTATGCGCCTTTTCCTCTGTCCATGATAAATCTCCACATCTAAATTCTTTCTTTATCAAATTCACATGCTCACTTCTTTCCAAATGTGTCTCATGTAGCACTGCTATTTCCACTCTGCATTTCTTAATATAATTCAGTGTTCTTTCTTTTTTGCCTACAGCTGTGAGACCATTCACATTCCATGAAAATATAGAAAGTGCCACCATTATGATAAGAAGTTATTATTCCCACATATTATATATGTAAGCCTTTTTCGATGTCTGTTTCCAGCTTTTGTGCTATATGCACCCACTATTTGGCAGATCGATCCTTTATACAGTTGTTTCTTGTCAACTCTGTTTGAACCTATGTCACATTTTACAAGACTTTTTGTTTTAATGAAAACTCTCAAACACCCCCCAGAACAACCCCAAAAGCTGTTAACGTAATACAAACACACAACACTATGCACATCTTCATATAATACAGTTTAACCCACCATAGTAGGAATAACTGTCCTAAATAGACAGCTGCAGACATAGGCACTATCTGATTTAAATTTATGATTATCCATGCTAAGACACACATTAATGCCTCTGCTTACAGCTGTCTGTTTCTTTTTATTTCTGTTCTCCTCCCACATGTGAAAAACATTTTGCATGCTTTCAAAAAACATTATCTTCTAGTGTTAAAGAAATCAGCGTTCTGGCTTTTTATTGCCTTATAGTTAGCTTGTCTACAGAAAAACATAAAAGAAAAAAATGTAGCCCTCACCTGCAAGTTCCTAAAGACATGCTGAACATGTAATGCTACAGGAAAATATTTAATTACATTCAATGTTCTTTTATTTACTTGTTTCCTCAACATATGTTATTAGATTAAGACAATGATTTTAATCCAGACATTCACCTATGGAAAAGTAAGAGAAAACATATTAGCTCTACATATATTATGATCTGTGTACTTTTACATCCCATCCCCACCTCAACAACCCAAGATTACAGTCTATAAACTTAATCATGTTTTTCTCTAGCCTTTTTGTCTCTTTCTGTTTTGTAATGCTGGCATTTCTTACTACAAAAAAGAGAGAGAGAGAAACAGCCTCTATTTATTCCAGCATCATTATCGCAAATAGCAATAACTGAAAATGCCCTATTATACAACATGTAATTTATATCAAGAAAAGTTTTATAGCAATACTGTTACGAACATAAACTGTTTTACTTACATTTACATTTCCCCTTGATCTTCCCTTCCCTTTGTGTCCTTCTGAATGTTAATGACATGGAGTGAAGCAAATTAATTTTATTCCCTCCCAAGTTTAATAAAGTCAGCAAAAGTCCATTCTTTCCACTTTTTCCTCATACAGCCATATTTCACAAATGCAATCACTGCTTTGTAATTCCACATTTATTCACTATTTTCCATGTTGCTGGTCTTCTTGTCCATTTTCATCTGCCAGCCCCAGACTCTGGTTCAATTCCAAGGTATTCCTGATTCTTCTAGTCAACTCCTGTATTTTTCTCCATCTCTCAAGCATTTTCCTTTGTAATAATGGAAAAAGGTTTCACTGGCAAAGTCCTTCTGTGAGCTTTATTATCAGAAGAATGAGAAGCACAGTCCACTTCTGCTTGCTGGCCCACTTTTTGTTAGACAAAACTTTTGTATTTCCTCCCTAGCCTGGACTGCATCAAAAATGACTTTGTTCCTCCAGGAAAAAAATATTCTGAAAACAGCTGGATACAGCAGCTTGAATCTCACACCTGCCTCTCGTCATTCCTTGACTGCTGGAAAGAGTTTGCTTTTCTACAAACATTCTATTATTTCCAACTTTTAATATCTTGCTCTTCTGCTTGTTTTGTCAGGATCAACTCTTTCTGCTGGTAAGATTGTATCTTTGCTAATGCAGGTCTTAGCTGCTTTCTCATGGCTTGGTTTGGAGCATACACCCTATGTGCCCTTTTAATTAACAAATCTTGTTTGGAATACCAGTCCAGTTTATTTATGCCTTCATAAAATTAATACAGTCTGTTGCTTCTAGTTTGTTTCTGGTACAACAGAAAATCTCAGGTTTTCCCTGGAAGCAGTGTCTTCTAATTCTACCACTTCTGAAACATCTCTTCTTGAACAGTCTCATAATCATCAAGTCTTTTCTTCATTTCAGCATCTGATTTTTGTAGTTTTATCAGTTCATCTGAATATATGTTTAAAGCGTCTTCCATTTCCAGCCTTGTTATTTGAGCTGACATACTCCTTACTTATTTCATTTATTTTAATCAGTTCTGAGCACATTTGACTTATTTTTTACTTGAGGTTACTGGAAGCCATGTCTTGCACCAAACCTGGAGTATGAAATGCTGTTTGCTGAATAGCTGCAGGATTCTTTACAGTCAGTATTTTCTCTTTACCTAGTTGATTTTCTTTCAGGCTCTCTAGGTTTCTTCTTTACTGACATCCACGCAGTATACTTACAAGTCAATAAGTAAATTTATTAAAAGTGGGAGTTCCGTACCATTATATTTCAATTTCCTTTTTCACACTGGGAGAGCTGAAGTTAAGCTGTTCATCAGTGCGCATCCATTTTGGAAGTCCAAAAGCACAATCTTTCTTAACCAGAATAGATCCTCTTCTATAAGTGTGATGAGAAAACTCTTGTTTCCTTTAACCCTACCTTAGATAAAATAATCCTTAAGTCTCTAACATCAGTCAGGTACTTTCTCCTATAAGAGGTTTCCAGGTAAATACTGCAGTTGCCAATCTAACAGACTGGATCAGTGATGGAAAGGTAAAGATTCACCTTGTAAAATAACTTCCTTCTATCCTTCTTGTGTTAGACAGGCAAGTGCATTACATGTCTGCCCCTATGGTGCAGGGGAATGAAGCCATGTGACCCTGTTAGACTAGGGGAGCTAGAAGGCATGGGCAGGGCAAGATGGAGTACGCAGCTGTTGCAACTCTGGCTTCCCACTTGAGTGGTACCTACTGAGAGCACAGAGTGTTGCAGCCATGAAATCTGAGGGTACAGACCACATGTTGCTCTGCCTAATATGGAGCTGCTGGAGAACAGCAAGTAAAAAAAGTATGTAAAGCTTCTCATGGTATGTAATGATAGTGGGGTTTGAGTGAGCTGCTGCAGTGCATTAGGATCTCTAGGGGCATGAATTAAGGTCTACATAACCAGCTACCTTGCCTCACTTCTCTATCTGAAGATCCAGGTGCTGGGCAGTGGTTGGTCACATGGATAGGTAACAAAATGGGGTATATGGGCTCCCACTCATTCTAGAAAGACTCTCATCATCTGTAGATACCCTTGGGCCAGCAATGAATGTGTTGGTCGTGGCAGTGCTGGCACCACTCCTTCTGGAAGAGACACAAATGGGTCACTTGTGTGCAGTTAGAGACTCTACTGGGCCTATAAAGTGGATGGGCCAAAAAAAGGCATGTGCATTACAGGCCTAAATACTAGTGTTATGGTGTTATAGATCCAAAAGTGTGCCAGTACTGCCAGTTCAGGTTCAATGTCTAACACATCTAGGGTCCTAACTTTAGGTTTGCTGACAGTCAGAAAGGTACTCCACAAACATTCATTCAGACTAAATGGCCAATTTCCCCATTCCACCCCAACACAATTATATACGTCTTAAAAGCAGTGATGTACTGCACATCCTGCAACCTTGCCTGGTCCATGGGAAGCTGCTTAGCCTGCTCAGAAATTAAAAAACACTGAAATTCATTTCTAAAACTGTTGATGCTGACAGATAAAATATTTATGGGTCCAGGCTTTAGCATCCCCTTCTCTTCTTACTTATCCCTACATTTTCTCTTCCTCACTATTCAACCTACAGAACTCCCTTAATCAGAAAGAGAGTTCCATACAGGTACACCTTCTTCCAGTAAAGAAGAAAATGCATCAAATGTAAAGATCTCAACTACAAGTGTTGAAACAAGTCAATAAATGTTAAGGGTATCTGAAAGTTTCCTCGACCAATATCAGAGGCCTCCACCAATGACCTAGCCTCCACTACTAAATGCCCTTCTATTTCAAAACAGTGTGTGCTAGGCTTTCTAGACGATATTCCATATCAACCTGGACCGGAGGACAAGCCACTCAAAAATGAGAACTAAACTTATATTTGTAACAATACTTAGGATTTATAGATTACAATTTCCCCTTTCACCACAAGTATCACAACATCACTTAAGAAATGCAGCAGGTAGGTGACCAGAAACGCAACAGAAACAGCACAGTTTGGTCTGACTTGGATAGTGAAGAATGCAAATGCAGGAATCAACAAAGACAGTGTTTGAAATACAACTAACCTGCCCTTCAGAATACTTAAAGTCTGGTAATACCATCTATCACTCAGTTCAAGCACCCAAGGGGTTAAGTCTTTTCTGCAGTCAAAATGTCTGCACAGTGTGACTTCACAGTGGCCCACAGAACCCATTTTCTGTAACTGCATCAGTCCTAAACTGCAGGTAAATCCAATAATGTTGCAGTATGACATGGTCCTGTACAATGCAGGCAGACCAAGGAACAGTCTCTTTATCCAAGTGCAAAGCTTGAACATAATGAACATTAGTTCTAGTATATTCAAAAAAGAGATGTTAAATTGTGGCTTATTGCCATTGATAGTTAGGGATCTCAACTATGGTGCAGAAATGCACACACATTCTAGAGTGTCCTTAAAATTTGCCTTCTCTCCAGAACAGAAGAATATTTATAATGAAACCACAAAAGGTTCCACTGCAGTGGAGCAGCAGCTTTGAAAGGTTTAGTCCATCACTTCTGCAAATATACGGGACAAGGAACAGTGCATCACTTCCTCCTGATATTACAAAGGCTCATCTGAAGACTCCAACATACCACAGCACTGCAGTTCACCACAGAATCACAGGTAAATTACTCCAATTTCTCCTGTCATTCTCATAATTTGCTACATTGCAAATCAGTGGCAACAGTGACACTCTCTAAGTTGATACTACATAACCAGTCTTCAGGACTCTGCAAAAGCTCAGGCTCATGGCAAATCATAAGAAGGCCTTCCACCTGGCAGACTGGGACCATAAAACTTGGCAATCTTCATAGAATTTGAAATTCTCTCATTCACCACCACCAAACAAGTTTGCACTCCTCCAGTGCCACCAGAAGAATACATTTCCCATATACACAAAAATGTAGGCAGTATATTACTAAAATGCAAATTACATCCCACAAGCAATATCAGAAATCAGAAATTCCAGCAAGTTCATATCACTACACATTCAAAGCATATTATAATCGGAGGGTGGAGCCTAGATGGCTAACCGAGAGCAGTGAATTTTGAGAGCTCCATAAACTAGTATAACAATATAGGAAAATTTTATTATTTTTAAGTTTAAAACATCAGCAATCTATAGATAAACTACTAAACTACATAAAATATCAATTTTGGTGGAGATGTACAAAATTTTCCTGTCAAGTAACATAGAGAGATATATTGAATCACTGAATATGAACAACTCAAGGAATTCTCGAATTCTCATCCAGATGTCTTTTGGCTTTTCCCGGTTAGGGGTTGCCACAGCGGAACTCCAGTCTGCTAATGACTGGCAGTGGATTTTTACAGTGCTGAGTTGCCAGCCCGACGCCCAACTTTCAAAGAAGGCAGACCCATTCACGCACGCACCTACCTGCATGTCTTTAAGCGTCACTCAACTGCGGGGAGGACATGCAGACTCCACACAGAAGGCGCTCCAGCCGAGAATCGAATGGGAGAACCTCTTGCTGTGAGGCAACAATGATAACCGCTGCACCACCGCGACCCTGAATTCTCATCCAGATGCTGCTCTGAAAAAAAGAGCTGCAATTGATGATATCTACCTTACAGGAACTATCTTTGACGATGGATGGCTTTAAAAATGACTTAGAAAACCTCAAATTGAATTCTCAAAAACAGACTGATACTCTTAAGGAACTATTACAGCAACACCATACAAAAATAACAAATATAGAGACTTCTCTAAATGACATTGAAAGGAGAATCATAAACAGAATACATGGCTGCTTAACAAAATAGATGACTTAGAAAACAGGGAAAGGAGAAACAACATAAGTATCTTTGGTCTGCCTGAAAACACTGAATGAGAATACATTATTTCATTCTTAACCTGGATTCCTGAATTTTTAGACTTGAAAGCGGGACTTTCATTTGGGATTGAAAGGGCGCATAGAGCACTAGGGAAACCTGCTTCTAACTCAACAAATACTCCACCTAGATCCATAGTTATAACATTTATTTCATTTCTGGACAAGGAACTAATATTAAAATCTGCTTGGAGAAAATCACCCTTAAAATACAATCAAAGGATGATAAGATTTGACAATGATTATTCTTCCAGAATACTAGAACAAAGGAAAAAAAGTCTGGCCAATAATAAAACTGTTGAAACAAAACAACATTAAAGCACAGATGGCCTTTCCAGCCAAGAAAAAAATACATTTTGACAATGAGATGAGAACCTTTAATGATTTAGAAGAAGGTATTATATTCATCAAAAACAACATAGTGTCTATCCCAGAAGAAATGGAATGGATGGCCCCTACTCTTAAAAGAATAAAAGAAACAAATCCTTGGACTGATGCCAGAAAGAAAAAAACAAAAAAAACTGATTCCAAGATAGCTGTGCTAAAAAAATAACTCTTACAACTACATCTCTCAAAGTATCAACTGATATGGTACATCACTTGTCATCTGCTTTTATTTTTTAAAAAAAGAGGGTTTGTTAAACAATTGAGAAACAGTAATGATTTATTCAGAATGTTCAAAGAGTCCAGTAATTCTTCACAAAGGTAGGTCAAGATGGGTTACTATTTACATTATATGAAAGCCAAACAAAGCAACATATAATATAAACATAAAAGTTTCTATTCCCCTACATGAACTCAATGAATATTTCTCTTATTCATTTTTCATTGTTTTTACTTATAATAATTTAAGTAATTAACTAATTCAACAAGGTACCATTCATCAGAGTTCAGACTCAAATGTAACAAATTAACATCACGTATAATAGCAATAACAGTAGAGTGTTTTGAAAAAAAAATGCTGTCATGGAGGCTAATGCCTTCTTCAGTTAAAGTATCATTTAGAAATGTCATGTATACCCTGGCTGAATAATAGTAGAAAGCTCTTAGTACAAATGCCATCATTATTCTGTCTAAATATAGTTAATATCAATTATGGCAGGTATCACAGCTATGAGTGCTGTTTGAGCAATCCTGATATAGTGTGCATGGATGCAGCTGTGTCTGGCAGCTAGTACAAATGTCATTATTATTCTTTTCAACTTAGCTAATATCAGTTATGGCAGGTATCATAGCTTCGAGTGCTGTTTGATTAAGGCTGACATGGTGTGTATGGATGCTGCTGTGTCTGGCAGCTGCTGTATGTTGCTGTTTTCTTCTCCAGGAAGCCGTGGGTTGTGGCTTGTGATCAAGGTTTACTGATGCCGGTGTATTAGGAAGACACATTTGGTGTTTTAGCCTGGATCCAGGGGAAGGGGGTCTGCTGAGAGAGAGGTCGGAGGGCTGGAGGAGTGTGTTGTCTCTTGTTGTGGCAGCTTGTTGGGAGTTTTTTTTTTTGATTTGTTTGCTCTCTGTTCTTTTCCTGGTTGCTGCCTCGTTGAAAGGGACGGAATTTAGGCTTGACGTGCAGTGAAATGAAGCTTTGCTACAGGTGCATTGCAGCCTCTGGTATGCAGTACACAGACACATTAACAGAAACAGACGCTCTCAAGTTGCTATGGTAACGGAGACAGAGGGACGATAATGCTTGACTGCTCTGAGGAGCTTCCCAGATGATTCTCAGCAACGACATTTTTGGTTTAAAAAATATATACATAATAAAAGGGACACATGTACACATACTGATGACCTCCCAACACTTCGTTTAGCTCATTAAGTTGATTCTTGATAAAAAAAAAAAAAAAACACACACACAATAGTTATGTAATGTATGATTTCAGTAAATCTAGACATAAAATATATAATTGTCATATAAGATAAAGCAGTCTGCTGAATTTAGATATTTAAGACAGATTTAATAACATGCAGTTACAGTTGGGCAAAATAATGTTCTCTGACTTCTCTTCATTAACCTAATAGATATGAAATTAGACCTTATGGTATATGTTGTTATATCAGCAGACGAGGTCTGGGTAGTTTCCTGGAGTGTCGGGGGATGGGGTTTCAGCCGTGGGCTGGTTGGGGACCTCAAGCTTTTGTGGGCGGCCAAGTTGAAGCCGAGGATCGGCTCCAAGCCCAACCAGTACAGAGTGAAGGTGAGATGGACAACACACATGGAACGTTATGGTGAGTACATAACAACTTTTTTTTTTTTTGCAGTGTTGCTATCTACGGCTATTTTCCAGTATGTCCCAAAAAGAAGACAAACCGTTGGGTTTCAAAAAAATGTGAGAAGTGCAGCCCTTCAGTGACTCACACACATTGTGCGTTTACTATTTGGGTCATCTTCATTTACAAGAATCTTGTTCCAGATGTCATGCCTTTAATCAAAGGGCACTTATGGAACAAAAAAAAACAAATTGATTTTGAAGGAGTTACTTAAAACCTCATTCTCTGAGGCTATCTCTACTGATTCCTCATCTCCAAAATCAGACAAATCTGAGAGAGCATGCAAACGGTCTTCTCCAGCTCCAAAAACCTTGTCAGAGCTGAAGGCTAAACAGCCTAAGGTGTCCATTCTGACAGCACCTACAAAGCAGACAGTTACCTCCGTAGCAGGAACCCATCTGATCAGACAAAATCATTAGTTTCAAAATCAGACACTGAATCATAGGCTCCGAAGGCCCTTTTGCCTTCTGTGTACTGCTATCGGAGCTAATCTACATCCTTGGAGCCTATTACGTCTCAGCTCCCATCACCTTTTTTAACCAGATCCAGGTCCCCAACATTGTCTACTAAGTTTAATAGAAGCCTCTCAGATGAAGATGTGGATAGGGTGGTGCAGAGGCTTGTCAAGACACCTGCCTTGGCCAAGCTTCTTTGGGATCCAAACTCAAAATAATAGGATCAGACTCATCCTTCCCCTGTGGCACCTACTCCTCCTCTGATCCTTTCTTTGGTTTCGGAGCTGGAAGACTCTGATATCCAACTGGTGTCTGTATCGGGTCCAGGACCTGTCAGCTCCTCAGATACAATGTCCGCCCCATGCGTCTCCATCCAGTCGGAGCAGGACACCTCTGCGAGCATACACTCACTGGTTGGGTCCTAGAAGCCAGTTTGGACCTCCTCAGATCTAACCTTGCCTCTCGGGGCCTCGTCGCAGATGGGTTCGGCTCCCACCTCATCTTCAGAGCTTCAGTCTCCTGTTCTGAGGGCTCTTTCTGCCCTGACGTCTGTGTTGTCGTGTCCAGGTGAGTTAATTGGAGCAGGGGCGGTCTGCTTTCAAAGTTATGAGGAGGGTGATGACTGCTCCTCAGGCACAGTGCCCATTGGAGATTCCTCCCTCATCAGCGCAGGTGTCTTTATCTCATCAACTCCATCCTCAGGACCAAAGGGATCCAAGGCCTCAGGATGCTGCCCAGGGAACTTCCCACTCTTCCAGAATTTCCCAGAGTACCCCACTGAGGAAATCCCTTGGAAGAGACCATGCAAGAGGAAGCATCTGGACGCCCCTGAGTAGTCCATCACATCAGTTGCCGACTTTGATAATGCGGAAAGGTCCCCACGGTCACCTCCTGAGGACATGTCCTTTAGAGACATCCTAGAAATTTTAAAACAGAGAGGTGACTGGCAGTCTTTGTCCCCTTCAGCCAAGGAATCGGTATGTCTGAAGGCCTTTGGAGCTCGACCTTCAACCTCTCGGGTGACACCGCCTTCCAACGAGCTTATTCAGTTAATCTCTCAGAAGGCTTGGGAGACCCTAGACTCCATAGAACCCACTCATAGGAAGCCAAATAAGTACTTTACAGCACCCAAAGACCAAGCCGTTCTCATCAAGGGAGTAGCAGTGGATGCCATGGTCATGGTGGCTGCCATGAAAAAGGAACTTTGTGAGACCAGTTCCTCTATCTGTCCTCCTAATAAGGATTCCAGGACCATGGGCATTCAGAATCACCAGTTAGCTGAAATACCCGATGTTCATAAGGATCAATTGCATATATCCCATGTGCCTCTGATACAAGAGGTTTGGGAGGTCACTCAGTGGAAGTTCTAGCTTTGCTGGAGTTTTCATTTTGTTTTTACTGATTGGTTTCTCAGTGACCTTCTCACTCCTTGTTTTAGTTCTATGCTTCTGCGGAATATTCTCCCATGAGCCACCCAGGAATTAGATTGCTTGGGAATGTGGTCCCATCAGTGAGAATAAGGGCAAGATTGACAACAACACATAAAGAAGTTATGTACTTACCATAACATTCCATGTGTATTGTCCATCTTGACCTTTATTCTCACAACCCACCCTCTATTCTCTCTTTCAGAACTCCTGGAAGACAGAGTGGAAATTGGATTTATGAATTTCCATAGCCTCAGAGATACTCACATCGACCTCTAAAAGGCTATAGCTACTGTGTAGATTATTTCTTTTCTGGGTGGGCAGGTGGGATCTGAGGAGGTTGGGGAGCTGCATTGTGGGTGGAAAACGAGGCCCGCAGAGTTTGCTGGGGATCTCGAGCTATTGGGGGGGCCGAGACAGATCCAACACATCAGATCCGAACACATCAGTGAGAACAAAGGTCGAGATGGACAACACATTTGGAATGTTATGGTAAGTACATAACTTCTTTTTGAAAGGGGTAGACAAAGGTTAAAGTATTACAAAATAAGGGAAATCTCACAGAACAAAAGAAGGCACAACTACAGAGTGCTAAAAAGAAAACAAGGGAGTACACGAACAATATGCATGAGTTCAAAAAGGTTGCTGTTAAGCAACTGTTTTCTGATAATAATTACAGACCACAAAACTTTTTGTACAATCGCTTAGGCAACAGAAAGTAGAAAGGATTTTGCCAAAGTTGGGTTGCCAATAACAAGAAAAATAACCAGAGATCCTGTAGAAGTATTAGAAATATTTCAGAAATGTTATGAACAACTGTATAAAACAGTGAAGTGGGGCAATCAAGAAAAAGCACAAATATAAGATCTGCTTGGAGCTCAGCTCAGATCTGCTCGGAGTTAGTGCAGAATGGCACAAAATACACTGAACCGACCAATATCGCCAACATCCTGGCAGACAGGTTCAGGGCAAAATTCACCCCCCTCTCACCCCGAAAAGGGCCCATAACCATACCAGAAGAATGTAGAGTCCCTGAAATCACAGGCACTCAGGTTAAAACAACCCTCTCCAAAACCAAAAACACAGCATCAATGGGACCGGACGGTGTCCCAGGCTGCATCCTACATGAGCTCAAAGACGAACTAACCCTTTACCTAAACACACTGTTCAAACTTAGCCTCTCCACAGGCTACGTACCCATAGAGTGGCGCACAGCAATGGCTATTCCGCTCCACAAAGGTGGAGCCACAACAGACCCTGGGAACTATCGCCCTATAAGCCTAACTAGCTTGGTCTGTAAGGCTATGAAGCGCATCATCATGGAACACATTAACAGAGACACTGGGAACCTCCAAACACTGGACCCTACCCAGCTCAGCTTTGTTAAGGGCAGATCATGCCTCCTAAACCTGGTGGACTTCTTTGAGACAGTTACCAAGGCTATAGACCAGGGAAAGGTGGTACACACAGCCTACCTAGACCTCGCTAAGGACTTCGACGCCATTCCCCATTCTGGTATTATAGACAAGCTCTCCAACCTGAACATAAACCTCTACATCACAAGATGGGTTGCCAACTGGCTCACGGAAAGAACCCACATTGTGAGAGTTGCGGGAGCTAGGTCTGACTCTAAACCGGTTACAAGTGGCGTTCCCCAGGGCTCAGTCCTAGGACCCCTCCTGTTCAGCATTTACTTCTCAGAGGTACAGGCAAGCAGAGGTGGACTATGGCTGACCAAGTCCGCAGACGACTGCAAACTAGGGGCTATAACTGACTCTCCAGCTGACACAAATATCCTCCAAAAGGGTCTCACTGAGACAGATACCTGGTGTCAAAATCATGGCCTCAAGCTAAATGCCAAAAAGTGCATAGTCATCCCCTTTGGAAAAAACAAAGTACCCACAAACTACCACATAGTTGGTAGTCCCCTAAATACGGAAGACGTAATAAGGGATCTGGGGACCCAAGTAGATAGTAATCGCACCTTTGATAATCACATTGCCAAAGTGGTTAGAAAATTCTTCTATGTGGCCCACCTAATCACAAAAGGGTTCACATCCACATCAAAAGAGGTCATTGTGCCCCTCTACTCATCACTCATCAGACCCATCATAGAGTACAATACTCCATTTGGGATGTATCTTACAAGCCACCTGGAACAGCTGGAAAGACCACAGAAGTACCTCACCAAGAGGGTCACTGGCCTCAAACAGATGCCCTATGCAGCTCGACGGAAGAAACTCCAGCTGTACTCGGTTGCATACCACCTACTCAGAGGTGATCTCTGCCTGACATACAAGGCCATGTCCAACCCAGAATTGATGGACATGCTCCACCTAAAGAAAACCTTATCCCCTCGAGCCACATGCTCTAGGGATCTAAACCTTACCACAACAATAAATAGGGAGTGCTGGAGGGATAGATTTCTGTCCAGGTGACTTCCCATGCTTTGGAACAAGATTCCAATCTACATTAGGCAGAGCTCCTCATTTATACTCTTCAGAAGAAACCTTGACGAGTGGATGGAAAACAGAAAGTTTACCCCAGGGATCACTTCAGTGGCTCTGCTGGACAGAGGCACAGGGAACTAATCTATGGGGGTGGCGAAAACCAACACATTCTGGCTAGGCTTATAAATGCTTTCGGGTAAATAACCTAGTACCTACCTATGAACCTATGGGCTTGTGTATAATAACACTACTGTCTTAACTTGTCATAAATGAGCTTTAACCTGACCCAGAGGAGATCAACCTTTATCCTTGTAGATCTGGAGTATACATAGGGAGAGCCACCTGGCAATGGTAACCTTTGAGATAGGTTTAACCAAAAAAGGTTTAGCAAAGGACACAAACAACTGGTCAGATTTATGAAAGGTTTTTGTCCTGTGTAAATAGAACTGTAACGGTCTATGAACATCCAACAAATGCAACTTGTACTCCATTTTGTTTGTGAAATTTGGGAAGAAAACAGGTAAACTGACAGTTTTGATTGATATTAGCCACCAATGCTACTTGTGGGAGAAAGGAAGGATTGGTGCAAACAGAAACCCTGTCCTTGTGGAAAATCATGTATGGAACCTTGACAGATAATGCTTGCAGTTCTGAAATCCTCCTAGCAGAGGTGATAGCCACTAGAAATGTTGTTTTCCAAAACAAAAACTTAAGATCCATGGTTGCTGCAGGTTAAAATGGCGGAGCAACCAATGCTTGAAGTACCATAGTAAGGTCCCACGGGAAATGGGATCTTTGACCGGAGGACTTAAGACAAAAGTACCTTTGATAAAAGCTTTACACAATCTGGAAGAGGCTAAAGAAGCAGAATTCTCACCCACATGAAAATGAGAAATGACAGCTAGTTGAAACATGACCATAGATGAGCTAGCCCCTTGTTGAAAAACATTTGCCAGAAAATCAAGAATAGCTGGAACGGGAGCTGTGAATGGATCTAAACTTATTTGAGAAGCCCAAAAGGAAAAACACTTCCATTTGCTAAGATAAATCTTCCTGGTGGACAACTTATGAGCTGCCACCAAAACAGATCTGACCGAAGAAGACAATCCAGGAGTCCTAGCAATTAAGGGAACTGGAGCAGCCACGCTGTGAGCCTCAGACTGTCCAGATTTGGATGAGTGACCCTCGAGGGGTGCAAAATGAGATCCTGAATGGGATCCAAGGTGGAGCTAGAAGATGAGACCAAAGGAAGGGAAACCATACCTGGAGAGGCCAAAACGGGGCAATGAGGATCACTTTGCTCCCCAGTCGACAAGCTTTCTGTAGAAATTTTGGAATAAGGGGTACAGGAGGATAAAGACCGAGAGGCCAAGCATGGACTACAGCATCTCTGGGGGACACCCATGGTGGAGGGTTCAGAGTGAAGAACTCACTGCACTTCGCATTGAAAGGAGATGCGAAGAGATCGCAGCAAGGCCGACCCCACTCTAGAAAGATCTGTTCCGTTACTGAAGGATTCAGAGACCACTCATATGGCTTAAGAATAGTCCGGCTTAGTTTGTCTGCTAGAATGTTGGACCATCCTGGAATATGCATTGCTATCAGAAAACGACCGGCGGAGGTCGCCCATTCCTAAACTCTCAAGGTCTTGCGACAAAGGGGGTAAGATCTGGTCCCTCCCTGTTTGTTGATAAACCAGACCACTGACGTGTTGTCTGACTGGATTGCAATGGTTCCCAGAGGTAGAAAGGCATGAAGGGTCTGCAAATCTAAAAGAACCACCTTCATCTCTAGAACATTTATAAGCAAACTGGTCTCGATTGTGGACCACATGCCTTGGACTGTTCTTACTGAACAATGTCCCCCCACCCTAGTTGAGAGGTGTCCGTGGTCACTGTGGCTTAGGCAAGAGCTGGAACAAAAGGTCGTCCCTCCAAAATTTCCAAAGACTGCATCCACCAAAGAAGGGATGACCTGCAGACTTGGCTGAGGTGTATTGGGTGAGACAACGGAAGATCCAACAGGGACCATTGCAACGCTAGAGTCCACTGTAGTACTCGCATATGTAATCGAGCACACGGAAGAAGTGTTATCCTCGCTGCCATAGAACCTAGGGCCCTCAAGACAGATTCTGCTGAGGGAAGGTGAGATCAGTAAATGAAGGCGACATGCATCCTTAGGTTTCTAACTCTCTCCATGGTCACGAAAATATTTGTCTGTAGCATGTCTATCTGTGCCCCTATGTATTCTATCACCTGGTCAGGATTCAGAAGGGATTTGGCTGTGTTGATTGTGATCCCTAGATAGTGTGCAAGCTTTAGGAAATAATCTCTGGTCCGACAAAGGAGACACTTGGTGGGAGCAGTAAGGAGCCAATCATCCAGGTAAGGGTAGACATGAATCCCCTGAAGTCTCACGTGAGCCTCTACTACTGGCATCACTTTGGTGAACACCCTGGGGGCTGTGATGACACCAAAGGGTAGGGCTTGGAACTGATAATGATTGGCTCCTAGCTGGAAGTGGTGGAACCTCTTGGAGCTTCTGTGTATCTTTATGTGACAGTAAGCATCCTGAAGGTGGAATGAGCACATCCAGTCGCTCTCTTGCAGGTATGGCATGATGGACTGTAAAGTGACCATCCGGAACTTCTCCTTGGCAACTGACAGGTTCAGAGTAGATAGGTCCAGAATGGGCCTTAAGTCCCAGGTCTTTTTTGGCACCAAAAAAAACCTGGAGTAGATGTCCGATCTGGACTGATCTCGGGGGACAGGTTTGATGGCTCGTTTCTCCAGCAGCTTGGAAACTTCTAGTGCTGCTTCCTCCCTTTGCGTGGGTAGTATGTTCGGGTGGTGTTTGTAAGGTGTAGGAGGAACCACAAATGGGATTGAATAGCCTCTGGAAATTATCTGAAGAATCCAATGGTCTGATGACATGGACTCCCATGCCACCAAATGCAATGATAGGTGACCCCCGAATGCCTCCAGAGCAGAGCAGTCAGGCAACCCCTCATGGTTGCTGTGCAGGCCTGTCCAAGAAAGGTTCTCGAGACCCAAAATTCCTTGGACCCCCTCTGCCTCTTGGCTGGTGTCTATCCTGTCTCCCTCTGCTTCTAGGGTAAGAAGAGCCCTGAGTGTCCTGGGAATACTGAGACTTCCAGAACCACATCTTCTTTTGCCCTCGCTGATTCCAGGAAAAGGATCTTTGAGGGTTCGTGTAGTGGATTCTGATGGCAGACAATGTCTTTCCGTCTTTCTCACTCTGGACCAATGTGTCTCAGATGGTCTTACTAAAGAGGGAAGAACCGTCATAAGGGGTGTTTGCAAAAGATGCCTTAAAGGGTTCCGTGAACTGACATAATCTGAGCCAGGCATAATGCCTCATGGACAGGCCAGAGCCAGTCGCCCTAGCCGCTCCTTCAGTCACGTGTGAGAGGAGTCGCATGGACATGTTTGAAACCGCTGCCAAGGTAGCCATCCTCGTGGAGAATGTGGCTCTGTCTTCCTGCAACATGGACTTTAGGGGAGACTCAGCCAGTTTCTTAACCAGGTCACGCTGTAGTCTAGTAACATGGGCCAGACAATTCAGCTCCCTGATAGAAAAGGTCACTGATGCATAAACCAGCTTCCCTAGGCAGTCCGTCATCCTAGACTCGCGGTCAGGGGGATAGACCAAGGAACTCTCCCTGGGCTAGTTCCTTTTTGATGGTGGCTGCTACCACCGTAGCATCTACAGGGGACCCTTTATTCCACACCGGTCTGCCTGCACGGGGGCTCAAAATTTTGTCCAGTCTTTTAGGGATTGGTTTCACAGTGTCCAGCTCCTTCCAAGCCTGCAAGGTGACCAAGTCCACCAAGGGATCTGCGGGAGGGGACACCCAGCATGTAGACAGGCCGTGATGAAAGCCTCCAGGAACATGGATTTGTCCGAGGAAGGTTTTGGGGAGGACCAACCTCCCCACTGGTGCAAGATTTCTATGATGTCTCCGAAGGAGACACCCTCGGGAGGTGATCTGGGGGAACCTTCCCCATCATCCAAACCCATGTCCTCAGTGAGAGATTAAACAGTAAGTGCTTTCATTTTTAAGAAGTCACTATAGGTGATGAAAGCACTTACTGTGTAATATTTTTGTGATTAAAACTTTTTTTGGGTAATCTGTGCCGTCTTTTTTATTTTATTTTTGTTAAGTTAAGGACGGTGACCATCTGCTTCTGTTAAATTGACAATAGACAGTTTAATAACATGAGCTTAAGTATGATAACACTACTGTTTTAACTTGTCATACAGACATACACTATATTGAACATCAAGGGGAAGCATGATGATTTTCTCATATAAGTAAATGTGCATAGCAAGTCATATAGTTGCTTTAACTTGAATTGTGGTTTTGTAACATATTGACCATACATAATACTTAAGCTGTTACCAAGGTAACTAATGTTTTATACATGACATCAAACTGACAAATTTGTTCAATGGAAACAACAGAAGCCTGAACTAGGAATGTCACAGAATATAACAATCACATTCTGACAAACAGTATTAAATTGACAATAATCACTCAGTTTAACCTTTGCTGATTATACAAAATAGAATGTTGCCAGTTAACTCTAAAAACTTTCAGTATATGCCATAAAATGGCAATTTATGAATATGGAAAGGGAACTTGTAATCATTAATCACAATAAGTGAATTTGTTGTTTTTAACCTATAATTTCACTCATTTTATAATAAGAAATGACAGATATGAAAATCCTTATGTGTAGGAAATGGGGGGAAGAAGGATGCACTGATAATTAAAATACACTAACTTTCATCAATGTTTACATAAAACAAACTTGATGCTTTAAGTAAGTTAGCAACATACAATGTGATTACTTAAATGCTGGTAAACAATAAAATATAACTACTGATATACCCAGTAAAATATATTGTATTATAAACATTAGGTATAAATATTATTACCATCTATTTATATTAAGTAATACGTTTTGAAAGACTTCAATAAGGGTGAATATGTTAAATAACTGTGTGCTATAATCTTTTACTGAGATTTTATATATACATCCTACTTTACTATAACTGAATTGCTTGTCATCTATCTTTCATGAATTAATTGTTTATACAATAAGTAGACATTTATATTGTATTAGAATTCTGTCTAATCTACAATAGTACTATATCTATTCAAAATAATATAAAGATTGCTTATTCCCATTACAAATATTCTCCATATGATAATTCAATTTATGGAGCTCAAATGTTCTGGATTGTCAAGGTATGACTGATAATCTGATGGATTTAGGTTTATCCATCAGATTAGGAATGATTTTCATTCCATGACTAGTGTGGATCTTAGTTTTGTTAACATTTATTAATTTAAATTTATTTCACAAAAACATTTTTAGTATGCCTGACCAAAACATTACTTTATTGGTAAGCACTCAAAGTATAAAACTGATCATTTCCTTTAAAAGCTCAAATATATACTTTATAGTTATCAGAGGAAAATATTTAATAGTCACAATAAAACAAAAAATACATAGTCTAAATAACCTAAGATGAATTTAACTTTATTATCTTTAAATACCAATGGCTTAATCGTAGCAAGAGATCAAATCTTCTGAAATATTTAAAATTGAACAAAGCACAATTTGTCTTCCTTCAAGAAACTCATTTCAAAACAAATGACAATTACAAATGGAATCCTAAGGAATATATGATATTGGTGCAACCCACTTATAAGACAAAGACAAAAGGGGTAACAATCTTATGGAAAATAAATATGATTAACCCAGAAATCATTTATAAGTATGAAGATAAAGAAGGCCTTATGGCATTAGTAATAGTTAAATATAACAACAGAATATGGACCCTAGCCAATCTATACTGGTTTGCAAGCATTGGATCAGGAACTATTAAAAAAACACTTGGATTTCATTTCCAGTAATTATAAAGGCACCTTAATATTAGGAGGAGATTTTTAACTGTATATTTGATATTTCTAAAACTACAAATAAAAGGCCGCTGCGTGCATCTGCTGTATCAAAAGCTTTAAACAAGTGGGTAGAATCATTTCCTCTTGTAGAGACTTTCCAATTTAAAGAAGATAAATCTTTGTTGTTTTCCCATGAAGATCACAGATTTGGTACCCAAACTAGAATAGATAAAATATTTGCTGCCCATGACTTACACTCTAAAATCATTAATTTCTCAATCACTCCCTGCCCCTTTTCAGACCACAATTCATTGAGACTAAAACTTCAAAATGGGTACAAGCCATTAATCTTTAACTCCAGAATTCCAGCATATATAACTAAAATTAAAGAGTTCAAACCCTGGTTATTATCTGAATTAAAAGCACACATATATGGTAAAACCCTAACTTGGTATAAAAAAATCAGAGAATGGGATTCTGAATTATTAGATCTACAATCCAAACTTTTGTCAGTAAAAGTTGAAAAAAAATCAAAATAATTTGGAGATGAAAAAGAAAGAAGAAGTATTACACAATAAATACAACGAAATTCTAACACATAAAACTAGTTTAGCTTTAGAAAAACTAAAAATTAATACCTTGGTCACTTCTCCCAAATATCTACATAATTTATCTACAAGAATCAAAATACAATCAAAAGCTAATAACATTAAAAATATCTTCCATGAAAAGAAAGGGAAAACTGTCTCAGACATAGGTGACATTTTTGGTACCTACAGAAATCACTATATGGAACATTTCCAAAAAGAAAATATACATATTGATCAATTAAATCTAGATGAAAAATATTCTAATATAAAAAAACTGAAAAATTTAAACTAGATCTGCAAGCACCCATATCCTATAAATAAATTACAAATACAATAAAAGAGGATAAAAATAATAAAGCTCCAGGTATAGATGGCATAATTTTGGAAATATATAAACTTTTTCCTTCAAAGATACTATCCCTCTTCCATAAAACTCTATTACAAATTCAGTCACAAGCTTTAATACCACCCTTTTGGAGATATTCCGTAATCACACCAATCCTAAAGGAAAACAAATCATCAAATCTCTGTACCTCATATAGACCTATATCATTATTAAATAATGACTATAAGATATTTATGACAATATTAACTAACAGAATGAACATACCACTATCCAAAACAATAAATAATGATCAGACTGGATTTATATATCATAGACACATACACATGACAAAATTAAAAGGATAATTTCTCTTATAGATTATATTAGTAAAGAAAATAAAGAAGCACTCATAACTGGCTTAGATATAGAGAAAGCATTTGATTCCCTATATTGGGACTATTTATTCAAAATGTTGGTGTTATTTGAATTTCCTCCTTCCTTTGTTCAACTACTAAAGAATATATATACAAATAATTTAGCATATGTTAAGCTAGGTCCTTTCACCTCTGAATCTATACATATAACAAAATGTACTAAACAAGGATGTCCCATGTCACCAATTCTATTTGTTTCGGCTATTGAAATATTGGCAGATTCAATATGTAGCAATACAAAAATCAAAGGAGTAGATGTTTATGAACAATACAATTCTGAAGTAATACTTTTTGCTGATGACATATCATTAACATTATCCAATACAAAAGAGACATTACAAGAATTAAATATTTTAATTGACACATTTTACAGGACTTCAGGACTCCATTTCAATAAATCAAAACTTTTACTTTAAAAAAAAAGAATTGCAGATGAAGGGGAATCACATTATAGGGAAACAAGAATCTACCTTAAAATATCTAGGAATTGAGTTATGCAAGGATAATAATGAATAGTCTCAGAAAACTACAATAATATCATCAATACAATTAAAATCTCTGTGGAAAAGTGGAACAAAATAATATTAATATTTGAAGATAGACTACAGTTAATAAAAATAGTTTTACCACCAAGATTTTATATATATATATATATATATATATATATATATATATATATATATATATATATATATATATATATATCCAGAAAGGAATATACTCAAATAAATAAACTCATCCCTAATAAAAATTGTTTTTGTTTCCCAAAAGAAAAAGAATAGCTTTAATACATCATATCAGATCATGGAAACAGGGAGGATTAAACTTTCCTGATATAGAAACATATATAAAAGCATCAATATCTAAAACAATCTCAGACTGGATAAGTCAAAATTATTCTGCAAATTGGAAAAAATTACTAATTGTAATATCAATAAAGTAATTTGACTTACAAAAAAAAATTCAAACAGGTAAAAACAATTTGCCATGGCACATATATTAGTATGCAATATAACATAACTAAGCCGACTAAAACTCGCATGCTTAATTATTACATTGACTCATTTAGGAAAATTATTAATGCAAATATATATTTAAAAATATGGTTTGATCTTTTAATACCATTCAAAGTTACAAAGAGCTATCCACATAAATATACAGAGAAATAATTAATTCCTGGGAACAGAAAGGATTTGTTTGTTGGTTTCAATGTATCAAAGATCTAAAAGTTCTGGATATGTAAACAATAGAAACAGCATACAAACTTCCACAATAAGATTGGCTAACTATGCAAAGCATTCTGACGTATTCACAAGATTTATGCAGCATAATTAATAATTCTTCATTTAAAGACATACCTAAACTTAGGAAATACCTATATGAAATCATATATAATGATTATGACATGGGAAATAGCATTTCAAAATTTTACGAGATATTGATAAATTATAAAACAACACCCAAATCCTCATATTGGAATTATATAAACAAAACTCATTACAGCTAACTGAAGAAATTAAATCAAATATTTTATCATCAATAAAACATACATCCTTTACATAATACTGGAAAGTTTTCAATTGGAAATGCTTGCACAGAGTATTCTCAACTCCAGACAGAATTACTAAAATTAATTCTTCCACAAAGGGAATATATTGGAGGTGTGAGCAAATACACAGTGCATATTGGAATCACATTTTTTCGACTGTGTTAAAATTAAGCCATTTTGGAATTGGTATTAAAAACTTTTTACAAGCTTTATTTAATGAATTGTTTAACTTATCTAAAGCCCTAGTATTATTAAATGTATACGAAGGTCCTCATTTGAATGAGTCAAATATGTATCTAGTTTGGGCAATACTTGCAATCTCAAGGAATTGTAAAACAAGAAGACGGAATACAAACACAATACAGACTTTGGAAGACTTCTACAGCCTACTGAAGACCACAGCATTGTTGGAAATTAAAATTAAAGAATTAAGGATTCATCCTAAGCCATTTATTAACAACCCATGGAAAAAAGTCTTATCATTGACACTTTACAATAACTGAACAAATACACTCTGATAACTGGATTGTTATACCTTTAAAGTAATTGTATACATTCAGCTCTGTTATAGTGGCAGGCTGATGTCAATAGTGTACATAATTATTTAAGATGTTGTATACAAATATTATGGAATTTATTCAACTGTTTTTGAAAAATAAAAAAATCTTTGAGGAAAAAAATGTATTATAATCAGTACAATTTCCCTGTTCAAACTTCTTCTAGTAAGTTCCCATGTTACTTGTTCATTATTTATCCTTTGTTGACCAGGTTGGTCCTCAGGGAGACCCCAGCTTCTACTAATACTACTAGGGGAAAACATGACCAGGTCATCTAATAACTTCCCCTACTGTTTTTGATAGGTGCTGTGGGATCATTTAACTCCACCAGAGCTACCATCAACTCAATCAGACTGAATCTCAATTTAATGTCTAATCCAAACAACAAATGAGTATGAATACTACCTTTGGCCTCCCATAATGATAGCCTATAGCTAGTGGGAATAACCTGATTGACAAATTAATTAAATGTGTACATTTGTTTCTTTTACACTCCTCACTTTAGTTATAATTTTCCTTTATCTGTGTAATATCACTGGCACTTGATTCACACTGACTCTACACAAAGGATATTTTTGTCTGCAATACTCCAGAATAAGAAAGCTCCCTGGTCACCACAACTGAAATGTTCAAGTAGTCCCATTTGTATTGGACCCTTTAATTAATTTATTTTATTTTACATATGTTTACCAGGGAAAGTCCAACTGGACAAGCTGTCCTTTTGCAGTGGAGATCCAGGCAGATAAGCTCCAGAAAAAAAAAAAACATGACAGAAACACATGCAATGGTTATACAAAAGGACAAGTTATTAGATTAGCTATATAGATAAAAATCACATATAAGATTTTGTATAAATTCAGTATTGGGTATTTTTGTAAAAAAACAATGAAGAATATAATTAAACAACAGTCAGAAAGATAAGTATTAAGTATTTATAATATATATAGAGGTAGAAATTACATACAACAGTTTTTATCATTACAGTAACAAGCTTTTTATAACAACAGTCTTAGTCTCTAAACAAACTGTAAAATGTAACAGCAAACTTACACCCTGTTTTGAAGGAACATATCAAATATGAAATTCAGTGGAGGTAAGTGTTTTGTAGTAATCTTTACTTTTACTTTTACATTTACATTTACATTTTACGTTTACTTTTCAAGGCTGATTAGCTAAAAGGCTGAGTGTTTCTTTAGTCTCTATGATTAGATAATGCACCATTCCAATAGTATTTGAGACATTTTTTATTATGAGTAAGGTGCTTGAGCTGTATTTCTTTTCCAGCAGCATAGATGCGCTATGTAACACTACATTCAGGAATTAAAAGTGTCACTAGGGTATGCTGCAGCTATCCTTATAGCAGTACAAGCAGTGATCTCTCATTCATGGTAGGGTTAAACAGTGCTTAGGACAGGGAATAAAGTTGGGACATCTCCTTTCATCCATAAGGCTCATATCCCTAGGACCTAGCAGCAAAGAAATGAAGCCATCTCTTCCTCTAATGCTTGTAGGCTTTAAGTAGGGACAAAGCTGATATATTTCCATACACCCATTACATTCAGGTCCCTAGGAACTGAAGTTATCTCTTCCTCTAATGCCTGTAGGCTGTAAGTAAGTAAGTGCAGGGTGGCTGTTTTACATTGCTTAATATCTGCAGCACTCTACATTACCTTATCTTGCAAATCTGTTTCTCCCTATCCATGCTGCTTCTAACTCCTTTTGGCATAGTGAATAAGAAATAGTATTCAACATTTTGCCAAACAGAGTTGCAGGGCAGATGATCAGGCAAAACTGATGCTGAAGTAACTCTAGAATTTATGTTTACTCCACAGATGATAATGCTCCCTAACTGACCATTTTTGGAAGACATGGGGGCCACCCCACTCTGCTCATCTTGCTACGCTCCCCATCACCCATATTTGTAAACTTATACTTAAATAACCATTCTCCTTTCCCAACATCCAACAGCACACCTCCATCCTCTAACATCAAAACATCCCTATTTAGATTAATTGCAACTCTCTTTCCTTTTCCAACCATTTTTACTGTAGAACAACAACCTCTTACAACACCTCAAATATTCTTCACAACACACTCTATAGCTAATTTTCCTTCATCCCCACTACCCCAATTAGGTACCTTAATATTTCTTCACAACCCATTACAGCCCAATATAGTTAACTTCAGTATTCATTACACCATTTTCCCTCCTCTAGTCTGACTCTCATCATACTTAGCTACACACACTCAAACACTGGTACCTTCCATCTGCTATGCCATACATGCATTATTATAAAACCATGCTGTCATACAAATTCTATTTTTTCCTTCTCAACATCATCTTAATTACAGGTCATCACTCTGATGACCACTTCACTGCTACTTCCTCTACTAATCTATCACTCAAGTAATCAGACAATATTAACATACATACATACATACACAATTCTCCTTGCTTCCTCTACAAGTATGCACATATCTTTGCATATGCATCTTGTGCACAATTCCTAAGTCACATTTGCAACATGCAACATACTAAGCTAGTTCTTAAGAATACAAAGAGCATAAAGGTTATCCTATACTACTTAAAACTTAAACTCCTTAAAACTGGAGATATACATCACAACCTACGCCCTGCACAACAAAAGTCTACCTCACCTCAGTTCAACACCAACCCAATAAACATTAGGCTGCCTCCCAGACCAAAGGTCATAAAAATAACCAGTATCAGTACTTGTAGCATCAAAAATAAATGGGTTTCCCTGGAAGCCTGGATCAGTAATGAAAATTCTCATATACTTGCTATAACTGAAACTTGGTTAAAGGTTAATCCTTGCCCCTCTTCATAGATACTAGCAAACTATAAATCTGCTTTTGACAATAGACCACACACAATAGGGAGTGGTAGCATGCTACTAATCAAACAAAACTCAGATGTAGTCTATGCATACCCATCAAAGGCATGACAAAGCCCTAAAATGGATTGGATTTTCACTATAGAAAGCCACACTCCTCTTACTACAGTAATTATTTATATCCCCCCTCCCTCATCCATTTCTGGCATTAGGGATACACTACTAGAACATTTTTCCAAAGGCTTCACTAAGAACACCATCACATTAGGAAATCTCAGTTTTAATGCATTGGAATCAAATTCAAATTAACTGAGGAAAATGCTAGTCTTGTCTAACCTGGAACAATTAGTTCAACAACTAACAAGACCCAGCCTACAAAAAGGTAATCACTCAGCTCTGACCTCATTATCTCAAACATAGCACAGTGTTGTACTAATATTAACATATTACTCCACAGTTTTAGTTATCTCTATCCCATACCTCCTTTTGATTCTTTAAAACAATAAAACCAACACCACATATTACTATAGGTAATCTATTCCAATAACAGAAGCTACCCTTACTAGATTAGCAACTAAATAACACAGACTGGTCACCTCTATGCCTTCTTAATTAACCAAATGCAGCCCTAACACTATTCGCTAATATACTCTCCACAATACAGGTATCACTATTCCCCACTACAAAAAAGTAGAGTTATGTAAATAAACTTAAAATAACAGTAGATGTTCGAATGATTACTACTGCAGGTAAGCTATGTTGGTTATATTCTGTATGGATTTAACAGCCGGCCAGCTTCCAAAGCTTCAGAGTATCTTCTCTGCACCCAAACCATTAGTCACTTCAAGCTGAACTAACTAAAAAGACAAGTTTGGCTGCCAAGCCCTTCACAGCTTTCATGCCAAGTGACAGAGGAAGGCTAAGCTATGAGACAACATTGCAACTAAAAGAAAAAACTATATGTCAACACCCTGGCATAAAAAATACACACAAAAACAAGGTGGGGGGGGGGTGGAAGGAGGGAGCTGACTATTTCTAGAGAAGGAAAAAGGTGGAATTCCCCTCAGATGGATCAAATCTTTGAAGACCCCCTGATTCAGATTCAATTCGTGAGGGTCTGCCCTGGTTCTGCTCAGCTTGTCTGCCACACAACTTTACTCTGATGTAATGCATGTAAAATGTCTGTAGAGTGATATTATGCTGCAAATCAATATCCCATGCTAACATGGCTTCTTGAAGAGGTCCAGGGGACTACAGGTGATGCACAGAGTTGAGAGCCTTTATAAGAGTTAACATCTGTTTTATATTTATGTGTTTTGGTCTGTCTTTTTTGTCCTAGAAACCTTGTACTTTTATTCCCTTGATAATACTACCCAAGCAAAATCTGAGGCATCTACAGTGACTGACTGCTTTGAAGCAGGACAGAGAATGGAGACCAGGATTAAGAGAAATTGTATGTCTCCACCAAGTGATTCCCCTTTTTACACATACGGAATTTGAAAACACAATGGGTTTTCATGTTGAGACCAAAGAGATTTCACATACTACTTTATCTTTCTCATGTGGAGTATTGCAAGAGGTATCATGAGAATCATGGATGCCATGAGACCCAGAATCCTGATGTATTTCTTCGCTGAGACAGAAGTACAAGTGGAAAACCCTGGAACAGATATGAATATAGATCTATTTTTTCTTGTTGTAGAAAAGCTCTTTGTACTGAGGGGTCCAGACGGCACTCCAGAAACATAATCCTGTGTGGTGGAGTAAAAAAAAAAAAAAAAAAAAAAAAAATGAATGTTCTCTTGGAATCCCAACCTGTCTAGAACTCTTAACCAGGTGAGAGATTCCTGATACTTTGAAAAAGACACTCTAAAGATAAGCAAGTCATCTAAATATGGAAAATGTGTATATCCTATAGCATGCAATGAGCTATGACAACAGCTAGACATTCTAAGTACACTCTTGGAGCAGTGGAAAGCCTAAACAGTAAGGCAGAGATCTGATAATGTGATCCAGACACACACAACTTTAAGAAATGCTTGAAATCTGGATGAATAGGAATGTGATGTTATACATCTTTCAAATCTAAGGTAGTAAGAAAACTCAAATGAGGAAGAAGGGGTAACGTGAAGTGAAAGCACTTTGAACTTGAGGATAATCACAAATTGATTCAGAGAAGAAAGATCCAGAACTGATCTCCAAGAACTTTCTTTCTTTCTTTGGCACTAAAACCATTCTTGAATAAAATCCTTTCCCCATCTGTGGAGGATGAAAGCACAGTTGTGCATGTCTTACTTACTTGTAACAGTATATGTTAGAATTTCACACTGCCTCAGTGGCATGTTCGTTCTGCACACCTGTACAAACCCACCCTGGCAGCTTTCCAGAGCTCAGCATCCCCTCTTCTGACTCTCTGTGATAGGAAACTGGCTAAGCCAGCCTCTCACAACAGAGAAAGTCCAACTCCTGTCACAGAAAGTCAGTTATTCAGGCTTTTAGTGCCAAGCAAGAAGAATCAAGAAGGACTAGAAGCAAGAACTGCCTGAAAATAATCAATTCACAACTACAAATACTAACACACAAAACCAAAGCCAACTGACAACACAACAAGGTTGGATGTTTTTAAACTATATACAAAATAAGGGGTCTATATTAGAACACCAAACGTTCAAAATTTCGAGTGTTCTAATATCGGCCCGTTTTCAGTGAACGCTGAAAATATCGAAGAATCAGAAAACTGAATTTTTTCCTAGGGAAAGAATTTGGTTGTCCGTTTCTTTTGCTTCGGTATTTTCAGCGCTGTAGTGGAAAGTTAAGTGTCGGGTTCAGGTAAGTGTGCGATTGTGTGGACGTGAGGGTTAGGGCGGGGTAGGTGAGTTAGGGAGCGGGTGAGGTGACTGTGCAATAGTGACGGACCTTAGGGTTAGGGTTTGGGTTAAGGTAAGTGGATAGTTAGTGGTGTATGTATAGTTTAGTGTAGGGTTAGGTGTAAGAGTTTAGGTGTATGTGTGTGGATTGCTGTTTGTTTGGTGTGCTTGTGTTGTGTCATTATTGGAGCCTTCCTGTGTCCTGAAAGAGTGCTCTTCAAATTATCTGGAGATATACAGAGCTGAGTATATTTTTCTGGCACTTCAGAGTTGTGTACTGGTAATTGTTGTTTGACTAATTTTATATCACTGCTGGCTGACTTCAGAGTTGTGCACTGTTATTTTTGCCTCACTGTATAGTTTTTCAGATCTCTGCTGAAGGTGTTTTTCCCCCCTCCCCCTATTTCTCTGTGTCTTAAGTTGGTATAACTGGTTTTACATCCTGTGTGTTATCTGACCATCTCAAGGATTACTTGCATAAAATTAGACCCTCTTAGTAAAAAAGTCTGCATATCATTGTTGGAGCCTTTCTGTGTCCTGAAAGAGTGCTCTTCAAACTATCTGGAGATATACAGAGCTAAGTATATTTTTCTGGCACTTCAGAGTTGTGTACTGGTAATTGTTGTTTGACTAATTTTATATAATTGCTGGCTGACTTCAGAGTTGTGCACTGTTATTTTTGCTTTACTGTATTAGTTTTCACTTTCAGATCTCTGCTGAAGGTGTTGGTTTTCTCATACCCACCCTCCCTATTCCTGTGCTGTTGTTTAAATTTGGAGGTTTTTGCAGTTGCCCGCCCCCACTGTAGATATGATCTGGGACACTCCCCCCAGTCCCATCTCTTTACCTCATTCTACCTAATGGACTCCTTCTGCATTGTGTTAGTCATTTTTAATTTAATTGCATTTTTTAAACTGTTTGGTCTAACATTGCTACATACTCAAGTGTGCTAGCTTGCACTGTATTTGAATTGTTTTGACTGCTGTTTTAGCCACTTTTCTGTATGTATATATATATATATATATATATATATATATATATATATATATATATATATATATATATATACATATATGTATATAATATATATATATATAAATACCTTTCCTGTAACTAGTGTAGTCCACATTCAGATTTCCTGTATCCAGGACTGTATGTAAGCTTCTGAGCCCCCCAAGTTTTCTGTGTTGGAGGGAAGCCTTCTAGCTTATCAGTGGGAGTGGTAAGCACTAGGTAACCTATCTACCACATAAGGAGTGGTTCTGGCCCAGAAATTGTAGTTATTGGCCGTTTGGGCAGTTTTTCCATCTCTCTCAACTTTCTGATTTAAAAGCCCACATTTGCACTTGTTTCCCCCCTTTCCTGTAACTATTTTAGTCCAGGTACAGATTCTTACTTTTAGCACTTGAATTTGCTTATTCATGATCAGCACTTGTTCAGAACTTGTAAGCACTAAATAACCTACTAATTACTACAGCACTCAACCTTCCTCATTACCTAGAGGAAAACAGTTTTGGTACTTACTTTCCTCACTTGATTAGAGAAAAACAGCTCTTGCACTCACTTTCCTCAATTATCTAGAGTAAAATATTTTTTTTATTCAGGCATGTCCAAGGGTCAGCTCCCAGTGTTCTCTCCTGTCTATCTGATGAATCTGGGCATCTTGGGGCAATGTAGAAATTGCCTCATGTACACAGACAACCCTCTCCTCCTACCGCCCAACACTACAACCTGTGAGAGATGCACTTATGTAGCCAAAATGGAGGTAAAGCTCTCTCCAATCAAGACTGAACTTGACAGTCAAGAGGAGAAGGTAAACACTTGCACCACACCACACTCATCACAAAGTCTCACTAAATCTACACCACCAAAATCCACACATAGAAATACAAAAACATTTGCGGAGGCTCTCAATAATAATCTGCTCAAGCAACAGAGACCTCCAAAGTAGAAATGCAAGCAACCTCCATCCCCCAACACAACCCAAATGACACATAGCCCGCAGACTCAGTGTGCCACTCAACCACAGCCAATAAGGCAAAACAATGTACCCAACACACTAGTCATAGGTGACTCTATAGTCAGGCACACTGATGTCCCACTCACCAGGCTAAACAAGGAGAAGGTTACTGTCAGCTGCCTGTCAGGTGCCAGGATCCGCCACATAACCCACACACTCAGGTCACTCCACAACAAGTACAAATATGACTCTGTCATTGTCCATGTTGGTGTGAATGACCTGAGATGTACCTCCCTGGACTACAGGTATGACCCTAACCCTGAGTAGCATTCTGCCATCACCCAGAATGATGCCGCAGTACAAGGACAAAATGATTGACTTCAACAATTGGCTAAGCTTCTGGTGCCATTCTAAAGGTATCCAGTATCTGTCTGCCTGGGATGACATGGTCGACAGACCACAATGCTTTGCCAGAGATGGCCTGCACCTGTCACCCCTGGGATTCTGGATACTGGCTAAGGTTCTTGCCGCCCCTATAGTGCCTTTTTTAGGCAAGGTTCAAATGACAAATTCACCACTGTAACAGGAACAGGCAAGCAAAAACTGAGGGTGATGCTACTCAATGCCAGAAGTCTAAATTTCAAAATGCACTCACTCGAGGCACTCCTTAAAATGGAGAACATCGATATCTGTGCAGTGACTGAGACCTGGTTCAAGGCTCCAGAGAGCACCCCTGCACTACCAGGCTATAACTCATACCACACTTTTCGGCCATGTAACCTGGACCGGAACACCAAAGGCGGAGGTGTATCCATATTCATTAAGGATATCCACTCCTCCAGGCTAGTTGCTCAGCATAATGCAGCCAAGGTTATCCAAGTGCAACTAACTCTGGGCAAAACTGCAATCCAAATTGTAGCTTGCTACAGATCACCCACCATGCTCCAGGATTCCCACTCCTCTTTTCTTGATGTACTAGAAAATATTAGGGTTCAACCAAACACCCTAATAATGGGCGATTTCAACTACCCCACCATTAACTGGGAAAACTACTCATGTACCAACTTCTTCGCTCAACGCTTTCTGTAATTCATAAACTCCAATGCCCTGGATCAACTTATCCACGCCCCCACCAGGGGCAACAATATCCTAGATCTAGTCATTACTAATATGAGTGATCGGTGTTCCACACCTGAAGTCTATGCCTTATTGGTCCGATCCGACCATAAGCTAATTACCCTAGATATCCACATCCTGCCTCCACCCCCCATTAAGGAAACCATGGTAAAAAATTTCTCCAAAGCCAACTTCATGCTTCTTAAGACAGAAGTGGTGAACTTCATGACACCCATGCAGATGGACAATACAGTTACGACTACTGAATCCTACACAATTGCACTTTATAAGCACTTAGATGAGTGCATGGATCATGCTATCCCAAACAGAACCAAGACACTATCCTCCAAAAAAAGGAAGTCAATCTGGTGGTCCCCTGCCATAAACAAACTGTACAACAGAAGGAAGAAACTCTTGCAAAAGAGAATAAAATCCCACGAGTGGAGGAGCTCCCTGGTCAGCCTCAGTAAGAAGCTGCGATCCCTGATAAAATCCTCCAAAGCTAGTTACAAAAACAAAATCGCCACTGATTCTAAAGACAACCACAAAGCATTCTATAGCTATGTCAATAATCTGAATGGCAACACTCAGATCTGCTCTGAGTTACAGCACAATGGCACTAAATATACAGACTCAACTGATATTGCCAACATCCTGGCAGATAGGTTCAATGCTAACTTTACCCCCCCTCTCACCCCCTAAAGAGCCCATCTCTATACCGGAAGAATGCAAAGTTCCTGTAATCACGGCTGCACAGGTAAAAACCACACTCTCCAAAGCCAAGAACACAGCATCCATGGGACCAGACAACATCCCAGGCTGCGTTCTACACAAACTACATAATGAACTGGCACCCCACCTAAGTACCATGTTCAATCATAGCTTCACCTCAGGCTTTGTGCCTGCTGAATGGCGCACAGCAATGGTTATCCCACTCCACAAGGGGGGAGCCACCATGGACCCCGGAAACTACTGCACCATTAGCCTGATGAGCCTGGTCTGCAAGGCCATGGAACGTATCATCATGGAACTTATAAACAAAGACATTGGTAATCTCCAAACTCTGGATCCCACTCAGTTCGGGTTGGTAGAAAACAGATCATTTCTCCTAAACCTGACAGTCTTCTTTGAAGCAGTCACCAAAGCCGTAGACAAGGGTAAGGTGGTTCACACAGCCTATCTAGATCTTGCCAAGACTTTTGACACCATCCCCCACTCTGGAATTATAGATAAACTCACTAAACTAGGTATAAATCCCTATGTCACAAGATGGGTTGCCAACTGGCTCACTGACAGAACCCACACTGTGAAAGTAGCAGACTCCAAATCCGACTTCAGACCAGTGACAAGTGGAGTACCACAGGGTTCAGTCCTGGGTCCTCTCCTGTTTGGTATCTACTTATCTGAAGTACAGGCTAACACAGAAGGTCTTTGGCTAATTAAGTTTGCAGATGACTGCAAAATAGGAGCCATAATCGAAACTCCTAACGATGTGGACATCCTAAAAAAGGGCCTCACTGAGACAGATGCCTGGTGTCAAACCATGGCCTCAAACTCAATGCCAAAAAGTGCATTGTTATCCCCTTTGGTAAAAACTCTGTACCCATGAACTACAACATAGGCGGTAGTATACTTAACACCTAAAGTGTGATAAGAGACCTTGGGACACAGGTGGACAGTAGTGTCTCCTTTGATAATCACATCACCACAAAAGTCAGGAAATTCTTCTACATGGCACACCTCATCACAAAAGATTTCTCATACAGAAAAAAAGAGATCATTGTTCCCCTCTACTCATCAATCATTACACCCATTGTAGAGTACAACGTCCCTTTTGGTATATACCTCACAAGACATCTACAACAACTGGAAAGGCTGCAGGAATACCTCAGAAAGAGGATTACTGACCTCAAACAGATGCCCTATGCAGACCGTCTCAAAAAACTCCAGCTTTACTCCGTCGCATATCGCCTACTCAGAGGTGATCCCTAACATACAAAGCTATGTCAAATCCAGAACTGTTGGACATGCTCCATTTAAATGAATCCCAATCCCTCCGAGCTACACGCTCTAGGGACCTAAACTTTGACACCACAATAAACAGAACATGCCGGAGGGATAGATTCCTGTCCCAGAGACTTCCCATACTCTGGAATAAACTACCTATCTATATCAAACGAAGCTCCTCATTAGCACTCTTCAAGAAAAATCTTGATGATTGGATGGGAAATAGGAAATTCACCCCAGGGATCACCTCTGTGGCTCTGCTCGACAGTGGCACAAGAAAATCATTTTCTTGGGTGGCAAAAGCCAGGGTACCTTTTTGGCTGGGCTTGCATAGGCCCCAGGGCCGATAGCCTAGTACCTACCTATGAACCTATGTGTTTTGGAACAGCAAATTTTTTCCCTAGGAAAAAATTCACTGTTCTGTATGTCTGATGTTTTAAATTTTCGATTCATAGGGATCAATATTAGAACACTCGGAATTTTGAAAGTTTGGTGTTCTAATATAGACCCAAAATAAGGGGGGTGCTGCCACTGGATCAGTGTGAATTTCAAACATCTACTGTTACAGTCAAGTATGACTTGCACAACTTTACTAAGATCACCATTCACACTGCCACAGTGGCATATGGGTTGATTCCTAAAGCTATCCTTACGTGGGAGGAGGAAAGATAAGGATCCAGGGGTCCCAGAAGAATGGTTGTTGCAATGTTTGATATGGAACTTAGAAAGAATCCAGTTTGTAGTGCATTGTAAAGGTATGAACAAAGGACCAGGATGCTGCCTCTAGAATGTTTCTACAGTCCACTCAGTTCCGATATGCCATCAAAGAGTAGATGGCCCTAGTGAAAAGTGCTTCATCTTTGCCTGGAATACATTTACTATGGTAGAAGTAACCAAAAATAACAGCAGTGGACAACCAAAGAGCAATTGTTTGCATATTTCCATCAAGGTATTATCTGAGCTGCCAGTGCATGTCCAAGGTATGCAGAATTTTCTCTTCCTTGTTTTTGGGTACCAGAAAGAAATCTGACAGATTGATGGCTTACTTCAGAGTAAATTCAGTAACACATTTTGGCATGAAAGAAGGATTAGTGCATAAACAACACTGTCCTTGTGGAAAATCAGATATGGTTGGCCCACCATGAGAGACTGAAGCTCTCAGACTCACCTTGTAGATGTCAGATCAATATGCAAACAGTTTTCCAACTGATGATCTTCAAATCAGCGTGAAAGGTTCAAAAGGAGATGAGGTCAATTTTTCATGAACAAGGTTGAGAGCCTAAGAAGGAGGAATTTGCTTTTGAGGGGGTCTGAAGTGCAACACTCCTTTCATAAACTGTTTGACCATAGAAAGAGACCAAAGGAGGAATCCATGGGTAGACAAGCCAAGATGGTTCCAAGATGCATCCTAATGGATGCCTATGATAGGCCAATGTTGAGTAGCATATACAAATATTTCAAAACAGGGGGGTATACAACATACTAATCCCTCTGATGTCAGTTAGGCATCACCTAGAAAACCTCTTCCACTTGTAAACATAAGATTTTCTAGTTAAAGGTTTCCCTGCCTCCTTCAACACCTGCTGCACATCCTCATAGAGCAAGTGTCTAGAATGTATCAAGACAGAATCATCCAGGCTTTCAGTAGCAATTGCTGTAACTTGGGATGTACCAGTCACCCATGACACTGTGTGAGAAGATTCACAATGTGAGGAAGGGAGAATCAACTTTGCCTAGGCCAAAAAAGGGGTCACCACAATGATTTTTGGTAATGCTTTCTAAATCTTCATTAGTACCTAAGGTATCTGTGAAAAGGATGGAAATGCATAAAATAACACTCCCATACAAGGGAATGAGAATGCTTCTGTCCTCCATACCTGGCTGCAAGGATGTCTTGAACAGAAATTTTCCAACTGTATGTTTTGAAAGGGGGTGAACAGAACAATTTGAAGATTTCCCCACATCTGGTCCAAATCCAGGCAGACCTTTAACCTGACTTTCTAGCTGTGAGTGCCTGTCTGGGATCTGCTTAGTCTTTCTGCCACTTGTTTTTTTATCTCATAGGATGTGTGAGGCCTGACATGTTAGAGAATGATGTAAAGCTATTTCCCAGGCCATCACTGCCAACTGGAAATAACGTATGACCTTATATCCCCTTGTTTGTTCAGGTACAAATGACTGTGGTTGTGTCTGTGACCAATAAAATAGGACTTGGAGACCATAAGTGGTGAAAAACCTATAAGGTATGAATTACTGCTACAATTTCTTTGACTTTATGTGCTTTGTAGTACATTTTGCCTTGCACTTGAACTCTCCTGGACACTGTACCCCATGCAAAATCTGATGAGTTTGCCTGGACTGAGTGAACTGGAGTCTGGAGGGAGAAGAATAGGTCTGGATAGAGGGACATCTGATCCCAACACTGCTGTAACTTTCATTTAAAAAAATCCAGTACTGCTGTCTGCAACTCCAAGGGAAGCAGATGCTTGGTCCAACAACTTTTTAAGTAGTACTAAATCTTACTCATGTGGAGTCTTGGCATGTGGTGTCATGAGGATCATTGATGCCATGAGGCCTAGAATTTTGAGAAACTCTCTTGTGGAAGTAGCTTCTTGAAGACAGAAATATCTGAAAATGTTTTGAATAATCAGGATTTCATCATTTGGTAAAAATGCCATATATTTTCTATGGTCATCATACACCCCTGGAAGACAATTTTTTTTAGGTGTAAAGCATGACATTTGTAGGTTCAACTTGAAGTTGAGAGTAACTGGAATGTGATGATAAGCATCCTTCAGATGTAAAGTCATCATAAAACAGTGGTCTAGAAGAAGAGGGAGGACTGTCTGTAGGGTGAGCATTCTGAATTCCAGTATTTTCAAGAAGATATTTCAGTAAGACAAATTTAACACCTCCTTTTGGGTACCAAAAAGATTCTGATGAAAAGTCATTTTCCCTTTCATTTTTGTGGTACAGGAACTGGTTCTATAATCCATGCCTGCAATTTTTAAAGAAGTACCAGAGAGAACAGATGTGTCTTGTCTAGAGGGTGCAGGGGGATTTTCCTGAAAGCAGGAAGAATTTCTGTCCACTGCAAGAGTATTTTCACCAAATTATTCTCAGCATCCACTTTTCTGAGACTATTTGTGAGCAGGCTGAGTCACAGCCAAGGGGAAGGGGGAAGGGGAGTAGGGAAAGGAGGAAGAGACAGGATGCCCTGATTTTTGGCATAGTCATTCTTTAGTTGGGGAATATCTTTTGGAGAAAGGAGTCCCTTTTATTTGATCTGTAAACATTATCCTCCTGTTACCTTGACTGTTGTTAGGCTGGGATTTTTGACTATTCTGCCCTTTGAAGTTGGACGCCTTGTTAGAAAAGAAACTGGGAATATGAAACATTCTAGACACCATATGTATCAATTTACCTCTATCATACCACCATTTGAGAATTTAAAGGAGCATTCAAAATCTATTTTTTTAAATCTGCAAAAGAATTATGGTTATGTAACCACTTATACCTTCTCAATACAGCAAAAGGGGCTGCATTTCTAGAAATAGTATCTTCATGTTCCAAGACACTCCTAAAACATATTTCAAAAAGTACAACTGTGCAAAATCTTACCATAACAATAGATGTCCTTCTCTTCACTGTTGCAGTATTCTTTATAATAGGGATCGCCTGCCTTGGGCAGCCCAACATTTGTCCAGTATACCAAAGCCTTTAGGTTGTAACAGGTACACCGTACATCACATGTATGTATGTTCCCCGTGCACGGTGTAGGGCATAAAGGTGATGTCTGGACATACCATCCTCAGAACTGAAAAAAAAACCAGTAGGAATGACAGTCTAAGGATAAAAGTAGTTAACAAGCACATCCAAAAGGGAAAGGATCAGGAGGAAGGAGGGAGGGAGAGAATACTGTAACAATACAGTAGGAATGACAGTCTAAGGATAAAAGTAGTTAACAAGCACATCCAAAAGGGAAAGGATCAGGAGGAAGGAGGGAGGGAGAGAATACTGTAACAATGAAGAGAAGGACATCAACTTATAAAGCTTTTTAAAAGTATGCAGAGAAGTCCAGGTAGCTGCTACAAGAACAGAATTAGCATCTAAACCATTGGAAAGAGCACCAGAAGAGGGTACATTCCTAGTAGAATGAGCCTTAACAGAAGAAGGAAGGCTCTTCCCATGAAAGGAATAATAAAAAGAAATGTCTTTAGATATCCAAGAAAAAATGGTTTGCTTGGAAACACCCAAGCCTAAAGACCTAGGATGAAATTAAATAAAAAGCTGCTCAGTTTTAAGAATGACTTTAGTTTTATCCAAATAATATCTGAGCTGTCTATGCAAATCCAAGGTGTGAAGAACCTTCTCGTTATCCAATCACAGAGAAGGGAAAAAGTGGGCAAATGAATAGACTGATTAAGAGACAACTCATTAATCACCTTGAACATAAAATAATGATTAGTAGAAAAAGACACACTGTCCTTATGAAAAAACAAAAGAGGAACAGCCATAAGGGCTTGCATCGCAGGCACCCCTCTGGCAGAGGTAAGGGCCAAAAGAAGAACAGTCTTCCAAGAAAAATGCTGTAAGGAAGCTGAAGCTACAGGCTCAACAGGAGCCTGAGTCAATTTTTCTCAAACAAAATTAAGGTCCCAGGAAGGAGGAACAGCCTTCCTTGGAGGCCTAATGTGAAGTATGCCTTTAAGAAACTACTTAGTCTTACATCTAGAAGCCAAAGGGGGAGTCAAAGGTAGACAAACAGGTGGACTTTAACAGAAGAATATTCCCACCCTGCACTGATTAATTCACACAAACAAGAGATAACAAAAGTGACATCCACAGTAAGGGGATACAGGACATGAGAAAGACACCAAACAGAAAATCTCTTCTCTTTCGACAAATAAGATTTTCTAGTGGTAGGTTTCCTGGCTTCCTGCAGGACCCAAAGCAAGTCCTCAGAAAAAAAGGTTTCTAATGGGGATCCAAACCATATCACCCACAATGTCAGCCGACCAGTGGACAGGCGGGGATGGATGAGAGATCCCTTGTCTTGTTTGAGAAGATCGACCCTGTGAGGTAACTTATGATGACTGTCCATGGCTAAATACAGAAGAAGAGGGAACCAATGATGTCTGGGCCAAAAGGGAGTCACCAGCAAGATTTTGGGAGCATCTGGTTGTATTTTGAAGATGACCTCCAGAATGAAAGGAAGGGAAGGCATAAAGAAACATCACCTTCCAAGAAAAAGAAAGGCCATCCACCTTCCAGGCCAGAGTACATGGGACTCTGGACAGCTAGATCCCAAACCTGAAGAGTCAGTCTGCATAGGAGATAAGACCTTGTCCTCCCTTGCACAGAGATATACCATATCACTGTAGTATTTGATTCTGACAATTCTGAGGGGCCCTGGAAGGAAAAGAGAATGAAAGGCCTGAAGAGACAGAAAAAGAGCTCTCATCTCTCTGGCAATGATGTGGTCTTTCTTTTGTCTAAGAGACCAAAGGCCTTGCACTTTCAGAGGACTGAAGGAGGCCCCTGCCATTCCACATCCGAGGCATTTGTGAAAAGATCCTAAGGGGGACTGGAGTTTGAAAAGGCAGTCCTGGGTTGAGGGACAACTATTGAATCCAACACTGAAGTTCCAGTATGTGAGACATGGAAGAAGAGGCACTAGAAAATCTAAAGGATGAGAATGTTGAAGCCACAATTACTTTAGAAACCACTGGAGATTTCTCATATGAAGTTTAGCCAGAGGAAGCATGGGAATGGGGGAAGCTATGTATGCTAGAGCCCTGAGAAACTCCCTGGTTGTAATTGAAGACAGAGGAAGAAGTTGGAGGAGGCAGAAATGCCAGCACTGGAACAGCCAGAAGCTTGCACCCTACAAAAACATTATCCTGAGAAGAAGTTATGATATATTTTCTGGAAGTTTATAGTAAATCTTAGACTCTGCAGAAGGCAAATAGCAAAGTGTAAATGCTGAATTAAAATCTCTGCAGAACAGGCCTGCATGAGCAGGTCAAGCAGTCCTCTTAATCTGCAGAAAGCAATCACAGGTGCAAGGCACTTGTTGAAGACCCTTGGAGCAGTACAGAAACCAAAGGTCACAGCAGATAACTGAAAATGCAATCACAGGTGGGAGGCATTTGGTGAAGACCCTTGGGCAGTAGAGAGACCAAAGATCAAAGCAGAGAAATGCCAGGAAGCAACAGAGAAATGTAATAGGAATATGAAGATAAGCATCCTTAAAATCCAGGGAAACTAGAAAATCCTGAGGAAGTAGAAGAGGAAACAAGGATTGAAGGGATGGCATCTGAAATGAAGGAACCTTCAAAAAGTTGTTTAGCTAAGAAAGATCCAGAATGGGTCCTCCAGGTGCCTTCTTTCCCAGGGACCAGGAACATTCTGGAGTAAAATCTCTTCCCCCTTTGAGGAGCTGGAACTTTTTGAATAGTACCTCTGGAAAAAAGGGCAGTTGTTCCTGATGAGGCAGAGGAATGCCCAAAATGGGAGGAAGAGATTTCCAAATCATGAAGTACCCCTGACAAATTATGGAAAGAACCCAGGAGTCCTGGGTGACCTTTGACCAAATAGGAAGGGACAGGGAAAGACACAGAGAAAGAGTAATGTGGCTGAGAAGACCAGGGCAAGAACAGTCAAACAGCACTTAGTTTGTCCAGAAAAGGAGGTTTCTGGGTAGAAGGACTTTGGGTTGCCTAAGAGGAGGAGCCCTTATATCACCCTTTTTGCCTTTGGGGAGGACGAGACTGTCTATGAACAAAAGCAGCTTGTTACGGTAATACCTTTCAAATTTGGGAAGAGGTGAAACAAAAATATGTTTCAAATCCTGCAAAACCTTACCCTTTTCTTGCAGGGACATAAACAACTCAGCAGCAGCACCAAATTATCCACAGGAGCATCCATCTATTTAGCCTTGGTATCATCAGGCAAAGGTTAAAGTCAGAGCCAGGAATATCTCTTCAATACAAAACCAAAGGCATTTGCCCTAGATGAGGTTTTAGCTGCATCACAGCTGCATTTCATGGAATGGTAACCAACCTGAGAAGACATCCCTAGTAAGGAAAAAGCTGAGGCCTTCCCCTCAGAATCAGGAAGATATGACATAATCTGACAAGTCTGTGAGAGAAGATACAAAACATATCTGGTCATATTTGTCTGATAGTTCACAGTTCTAAAGGCCATAGGTCTGCTGTCCTTGTCAGAGGGAAACAACTTGGTAGAAGGCAACAGTTTAGAAGGCTTATCAAAAGCAAACAACACCACAGAAGGCTCAGCAGAGGGGCACTTATAAAGATACTTGCAATCAGTGTGCACTTTATAAAACCTATCAGGTGTTTTGGGGGCAGGGGGCTGGAATTAGGAGCCTAAGAAGCAGTGGAAAGGGCATCCAGCAAGGCAGCAAGAACAGGAAGAATAACAAAAGGCCAAGGAGACTCCATTTGCAGAAGCTCATAGCACCTCTTCTGAACATCAGACACCTGAGCACAATCACATTTAAAAAAATTCCATCATCCACAAAATAGTTTTATCAGAAGAAATCTCCTCAAAAGGAGTCAGGACTGACAGACTCTTCTTCTGCAGAACCATAATCTAAGGGTAAAGGAATCTGAGAAGAATAAGTCAGGGATTCTTCATCAGAATCTGCATTGTCATTAGAGGAATCTTGCTCCCTATGCCTTTTAAGAGGGGTAGAAGTCCAAGGAGGAGTAGGAACCTGTGGAGGTTTTAGAGCCATGAGGGTGTTAAACAGGCCTTGAGTGAAGTTTTGCCATTCACTCTGATGATCTTTAGGCAAAGGAGAAATATGCTTGTTTTTTTGCTTCTTTTTTAAGGGGATGTCAGTGTTAAAACCCTTAGGAGGCTTTAACCCTTGTCAAAATTCAATTACTGTAGTCAGTATCTCTTCCCTTACTAAAATATGAGGAACACCCCTAGGCCCTTTGGTAATTATCAACTGTGGTTCCCCCTGAACATCTAAAGTGGATGTCTGCACAGCCTCCAAGGACATGCATGAAGCTGGATCCATGCCAGCCTACAAAGTGATTGCAGCAGAGGAATTTGACAAGTGTATGGTCTTTCTGGCTTTCACTAGCCTCAAGAGAGATGTCCAGTGGAGGCAGTACAGCTGAAGAACCTGACTGAGCATTTCTGGTCTTCTTCTTGGCAGATGGCTAACCCTCAGGTTGGGAAGATCCTTCCATACTTTTTCTAGCCAACAGCTTAAGGCATTGGTTTTCAAGATAAATAGCCAAGGAAGAAAGTCGACTATGCAATGTCTTAGGGATGGAACCTTGGCAAATCGCGCAATACATACAGTTGGGTGAAGCACCTAAACAAAATAAACACTGCTCGTAACAATCTTTTTAAGGAATCTGTCTCCCACACTGGCATTTCCCCTTTCTAGATGACAAGAACCCAACAACCAGAAGAAGTCAAAACAGTGAAAAGAAAAACAAAACCCCTAATGGGGCACTTATCTGAAAGCAGCTTGGTAAGCAGCAGATGAATGAGCACTCAGACTGATAATCAAAGATGGCATTTGGACTGGCAGTAAAGAAGTTCTGAGGATGGTACGTCTGGATGTACGGCATACCCTTTATAATCTAAAGGCTTTGGTATACTGGCCGGACATCAGGTTGCCCAAGGCAGGGGATCCCTATTATAAAGAACACTGAAACAGTGATATGGAAGGACATCTTGAGTTACATTAAAAACAATCTCATTCATATAACCTTTTGGTCAGCAGGCAAAAAAACTGCAAAGTCATCTAGACTGTTAGCATATTGCAAAATAAATTTCTGTGCAAAGCTCTGATAATTTAAAATTCTAAGGACTAAAATATTAGGCTGAGACAACTTTTTTCCCTGAAATTCTAACCACTTGCCAATTTTATCTAGTAGTGTGGTGGTGGTGGTGCTGCGGTAGCGTTGTCGCTTCACAGTAAGACGCTGTCCGGTTCAATTCTCAGCTAGAGCGTCTTCTGCATGGAGACATGCGTGAATGGGCGTAACTTCGTTGAAGGTTGTGCATCAGGGCTGGTAACTCGGCATGTAAAAATCAACTACCAATCATTAGCGGACCGGAGTTCCACTGTGGTGACCCCTAACCGGGAAAAGCCGAAAGACACAATCAAACAAGTGTAGGGGTAGAAGAAGCAAGGGCTCTCTTATTAGAGTTGCCATCTGAAGAAACTGCAGCTAGCAAAGGAGCAAAAACAGTTGCAAGATTAGAGTACACCTTGCATTTCCCTGTAGCCTTTTTAAGAACTGGTTTGCTAATCAAAAAGGTTTTACATGCAGTTTTACATATATATTCTAAGGTTGGTAACACAGGAGAAGCAGCCAAAACATTTGGAATCTCATCTTCAATAAGGTCATAAACTCTGTCAATCTTTGGAATAGCTCCAGATTGCTTCCAGTCAAATACATCTGCAAACCTAGCTAACATCTGTGTAAAGGTGAGCACTTGATTTGATTTTTGAACTTGTTCATCTTCTGAAGAATCAGATCAGATGGACTCAAAAAGTGTTCGTTGCTGTCTGCATTACAGTCCCTATCAAAATCAGCAGTAACAGACTGATCTTTACAGAATCTAACCAGATAGTCATTCTGAGTAGGAGCATACTCTCTGAGATTAACTGATAGTAAAACACTCTTAGCTAAGGAAAATACATCAGCATGATTGTCACATGGTGAAATTTATGCTTCTTCTTACTATAAACTATACTGGAGGACAAAATATCTGTGGACAGAGTATTGTCTGGCAAAGGGTCTCTTACCCAAGGTCTCGCCTGCACCTAAAGGGTTTGGCTCTACCATACCTGAACCAGATACTGGAACAGCCCCTGCGGATTTGTCTGACCTTTGTAACATAGAAGGCTGACAGGAAAAAAGTAAGTGGTCTGTAAAATAGCTTAAAGCAACAACAAATTCACAAACTGAAAGTTGAATCATGTTTTTGTTGATTTAATTTTTCTTTTTACATGCTACTGGATTTGATGGGGGAAGGAGACAGCAGAATCAGAATCGATCAAGTCGGGGAAAATCACCAGCCAGAATAACACATTAACATTATTAATGGCTGACTAAGGATAGCAATAATAAAGCATATACACTGTGTTTCCACACAGCAAATTGGGCAAAATTACATAAAATATATCAGAAACAGTTTAAATTGTGTTAAACCTTGTTCTACAATTGCACAATGTAGTAAACAACAGCACACAAGTAAAAGTCAGAGTATTTTTTCTGTTTGCCTGGCTTTTCTAGTCTGTGTTTCTCCAACTTTCTTTGCTGAAGGTTGAATTGGCCAGGGACCTAGTTGTATAATTTTTGTTTCTTGTTTAATCTGCACCTGCTTTTGCTGAGCTTTTACATTAAAAAATTCCAAGATCCGACATCTTGTGGCAGAAGGTGCTTGCCTGGCTTCTCTAAGTTGGAAAACACTGCAGGAAGCTCAAAGTGTGATTATTTACTGGCTAGAGGGCACAGGAGTCAGTTTTTAAGCTATTTTTCTCTGCGCAGAACTGTCCACCAGGCAGTGGAAGTTAACAGTGCCCTGCATTGTAGCAGATGCCTAAACAGTAAAATTTACCTATAAACTTATGATTAGATTAGAAGCCTGTTAAGCAGTGTGGCACTGTGCAGAAATACGCTAAGAGCAGCTAGCCTGTGCATCAGATAGCACTACCATTTCCTAGCATTATATACAATCCTGCCCTTATCCCCAGAAACTACCCTAGGAGACCCCTGTTAAAGCCCAGTCCTTAACCCTAAACAGATAACCCTATTACAGGACCAGACAACATGGATATGCAACTTCTAAATGTCTCTGTTGCCAGCTTGGTAGATTTGGGCATCCTAAGGCAATGTTAGCAATTGTTTCATTTTCTCAGACAACCACTTAATCATTAAAGAAAATAGCACAGTATGTGGGAGATATAACTATATTACTTCATTCGGGGCAAAAATCTCACATACAAAGTTTCAGGGATACCCACACCACATCCTTCACACATACTGTTCACCACACACACACAAGCTGCCTTCTCAAATCTCAAAGACCTCCAAAACCACATAATGGCAACACTGCTCCTCAGCAATCACTAAGGCACACACAAAAAAAGCAAAGCCAAACATCTCACATAAGCCTACACTTAATGATCCCCCAAGTGCAAAACTCATATGGCAAGCATACTCGTTACCTAACACTTTTGTCAGTGGGGACTCCATTGTGTGATACACAGATGCTCCACAGAGCAGGCTGGACAAGGAGAAGATAACAGTTAGCTAACTATCTAGAGCTAGGATCCACAGTATCATGCACACACTCAACTTACTACAACCCAGGTACCAATATAATTCTATCATAGTCCATGTGGGTGTAAATGATCTGTGATATACCTCACTGGACTATATGAAAAGAGACATAATGCATCTCTTAGAATATGTGTTACAAATAGGTATACACCTTGCAATGAGTAGCATTCTACCTTCACCAAGGATGATGCCACAGTATGAACATAAAATGATTGATTTTAATCATTGGTTTAGTTTCTGGTGTCAGAGCGGGATCAAATATGTCAGCATGGGATAACATAGTCAAAAGACCACATTACTTTGGCAAGGATGGGTTGCACCTGTCCCCATGGGCTGTTGAATACTGTCTAAAACTTTATCAACCCTCTTAGAGCCTTATTTAGACAATGCCAAAAAGACATAACTACCGACATAGTGAAAAGGTCTATAGGCAACCTTAAAGGGACAATCCCAGAGTCTAAAATTTTGACCTAAAGAAACTTGACCTGATGCATCACATTTGTCACCACCCACTTACCATATCATCATCAACCCTAGTCCTGGCTTCAATTTATATTATGCAGCCCTGTTTTCATTCCCTCTGATGAACACAATTAACAACATTCAGTTCCGGTCAAATCTTTCAGTCCCCAATCACTGGGAAACAATAAAGTTATTATATTTTTGAGTGTGTTTGTGGTGGGGGGGTGGTTAGGCAAGACTTCTTCTTCTTCTTCTTTTGGCTGGTCCCGTTAGGGGTCGCCATAGCAGATCAACTGTTTCCATTTCTTCCTGTCCTCTGCATCTTGCTCTGTCACACCAACCACCTGCATATCCTCTCTCACCACATCCATAAACCTTATCTTAGGCCTCCCTCTTTTCCTGTTACCTGGCAGCTTCATCCTTAGCATCTTTTTCCCAATATACTCTGCATCCCTCCTCAGCACATGTCTAAACCAATGTAATCTTGCCTCTCTGGCTTTGTCTCCAAACCTTCCAACCTGGGCTGACCCTCTAATATACTTATTCCTAATCCTGTCCATCCTCATCACACCCAGTGCAAATCTTAACATCTTCAACTCTGCCACGTCAAGTTCTGACTCCTGCCTTTTTGTCAATGCCACTGTCTCCAACCCATATAACATAGCTGGTCTCACTACCCTCTTGTAGACCTTCCCTTTCACTCTTACTGGTACTCGTCTGTCACAAATCACTCCTGACACTCTTATCCACCCACTCAATCCTGCCTGTACTCTCTTCTTCACCTCTCTTCCACACTCACCGTTACTCTGAACTGCTGATCCCAAGTACTTAAACTCATCCACCTTCACCACCTCTAGTCCCTGCATCCCCACCATTCCTCTATTCCCCCCTCTCATTCACACACATATATTCTGTCTTAGTCCTGCTGACCTTCATTCCTCTTCTCTCTAGAGCATATCTCCACCTCTCCAAGGTCTCCTCCACCTGTTCCCTACTCTCACTACAGATCACAATGTCATCTGCAAATATTATAGTCCATGGGGACTCCTGTCTGATCTCGTCTGTCAACCTGTCCATCACCATTGCAAATAAGAAAGGGCTCAGAGCTGATCCTTGATGCAATCCCACCTCCACCTTAAATGCATCCGTCACTCCCACCGCAGACCTCACTGCTGTCAAACTACCCTCGTACATATCCTGTACCACTCTTACATACTTCTCTGACACTCCCGACTTCCTCATACAATACCACAGCTCCTCTCTAGGCACCCTGTCATATGCTTTCTCTAAATCCACAAAGACACAATGTAACTCCTTCTGACCTTCTCTGTACTTCTCCATCAACACTCTCAGAGCAAACATCGCATCTGTAGTGCTCTTTCCTGGCATGAAACCATACTGCTGATCACTAATCATCACCTCCCTTCTTAACCTAGTTTCCACTACTCTTTCCCATAACTTCATGCTGTGACTGATCAGTTTAATCCCTCTGTAGTTACTACAGCTCTGCACATCACCCTTATTCTTAAAAATCGGTACCAAGACACTTTCTCCATTCCTCAGGCATCCTCTCACTTTCCAAGATTTCATTAAACAATCTAGTTAAAAGCTCCACTGCCTTTTCACCTAAACACCTCCATGCTTCCACAGGAATGTCATCTGGACAAGCAGCCTTTCTGTTCTTCATCCTCTTCATAGCTATCCTTACTTCCTCCTTGCTAATCCACTGCACTTCATGATTCACTTTCCACACATCATCCAACCTTCTCTCCCTCTCATTCTCTTCATTCATCAACCCCTCAAAGTGCTCTTTCCATCTGCTCAACACACTCTCCTTGCTTGTGAGTACGTTTCCCTCATTATCCTTTATCACCCTTACCTGCTGTACATCTTTACTAGCTCAGACCCTCTGTCTAGCCAATCGGTACAGTTCCTTTTCTCCCTCCTTAGTGTCCAACCTTTTATACAACATTTGTGGTTAGGCAAGACTATCAGTGTTTATTTTTTATGGTCGCCTCAAAAAGCTTGTCTTAATTGTACAGCTCTTTATTTCCTTTATTTATTTGGCATAGCATAACTGTGAACACTATTGTCAAAACAGTACAGTTTAGTGAATCATTACTAAATCTTAACAGTCTCTTGACATATTCCCCTTACTCTGTAGTAATCCAATCTTGAATTTAGTATGTAAAACTAACACAGGTTGCCATACTGTACAGCCCCCATTGTGACAATAGGTTTTGGACTTCAATGTACAAAACGATTCTATTGCTCGAGTCACACACATGTTTTATTACGGCAGGTCAGAAAACCATTACACTTGTCTAGTATTCAGAGATCAAAAAACAAAACATGAAAAAAAAAGGAAGATCGCTTCTGCTACTGTTCAAAACTGTCATAGCACTTAACTAGCATTCAGAATTCTACACAAAATAAAATATGAAATGAACAGAAAACTCTGTTAACTAACATTTTAGCTTTCCATTGCTCATATCCTTTCCTGCAAGGTAGTTGTAAGTGATGCCATAAAATTCCTGAAAGGCTACTTTTCTCTGAGGATAAAAAGCACAGGTGAAACTAATGAATGATTAAGTAAGAGTTGTTGAGTACAAAGTACAGTTGTGTACACTTACCATAAATGTAGATGTTCGAGTGTATTCACTGTTGCAGTCATCACACTTGGGTTACCCTGCCAGGGGTAGCCCTCAGTCGGCCCAAATACCAGAGGCTTAGTATTTCTGCATCAGTTGCTGTTACTCCAGGACTGACGTCAGGTTGTCAGTGGTATAAAACAAGCAGCCGATGCAATTACATCAGTTTTTCCTGCCTCAGATGTCAGTAGCCCCCAACACCACCAGTAGAAAGTAAATACCAAAAATCCCTGTAATGAGTGAGGAACAGAGAGAGTGAGAGAGACAAGGGGATTGGAGGGTGGGAAACCAGGACTGCAACAGTGAATACATTCGAACATCTAAATTTATGGTAAGTATACACAACTGTACTATGTTCTCCATGTTTCACTGTTGCAGTCATCACACTTGGGTTGATTCCCAAAGCGGAAGTAAAGGGTGGAGGCAGTCAAGAAGAGTTGGGGCTGGCTAGCATGCTCTGCAAGACTGCAGCTGCAAAGCCTGCCCTGGATTTGGAAAAGATAGGCAGATGGTAATGTTTGGTGAAGGTATGGACAGAACTCCATGTTGCAGCCTCCAGGATATCCCTAGTAGGGACCCCTCTGAGAAAAGCTGCAGAGGTGGAGGTTGCCCTTGTGTCCTGGCCCCCTGAGGGGGTGGTTTCCCATGGTGTTTGTAACAGAAATGGATACAGTGTGCTATCCATTTGGAGATGGTTTCTTTGGATATAGCCTTGCCCTCTGCCCCTGCTGCAAAGCTGACTATTAACTGGTCAGTTTTCCTGAAGGGCTTAGTACTATCCAGGTAGAATCTGAGCTGTCTCTGCACATCTAAAGAGTGCAGGATCTTTCCCCCCTTATTTTGAGGTTTAGGGAAAAAGGTGGGCAAATGAATAGATTGGCTGAGAGCCACACTGGACACCACCTTAGACATGAAAGTTGGGTTAGCCCTGGGGGAGACCTTGTCAGCATGAAAAAATGATGAAGGGTTCCACAGCCATGAGTGTCTGTAGCTCAGACACTCTTCTAGCTGAAGTGATGGTGAGAAGCAAGGCTGTTTTCCAAGAGAAGAATTTTAACTGCTGAAGCTGCAGGCTCAAAGGGTGGTAGTGTGAGCTTTTCCAACACAAAGTTAAGGTCCCAAGCTGGGGTAGGAGCTCTTCTGAGCAGCCTTAAGTTGTTAGCCCCTCTTAGTAACTGTTTGACGAGAGGATGAGAAAAGAGAGGTGGCTCTGCTGTAATGAGCAGAGATGGCAGAGGCATGAATTTTAATAGAAGAGAAGGATAGGCCCCTGTGAAGTAGGTCTGCTAGGTAATCCAGGATAAGAAGTAGGAAGGGCTGTGCTGGTTCAGCTCCTCTAGTCTGGATCGAGATGCAATGCCTTTTCCACTTGTCAGCATAGGATTTTCTAGTGCTGGGACATCTGGCCTCACATATAACATCTAGGACTTGCTTGCTTAGGCTGGCCACTGGAGGAGAGGTCTGAGAATAAGCCAGGCTACCAGGTTCAGGGTCTGCAATCATGGATGCAACAATTCTCCATTCTGCTGCAACAATTCTCCATTCTGCTGGGTGAGGAGAGTTGGGATCTGAGGGAGGTGCGATGGAGGCAGCGGTGACAGACTGCGCAGTAGTGGGTACCAGTGTTGGCATGGCCAGTCTGGGGAAATCAGGATTGCTCTTGGTGTTTCCTCCCTTATTTTGAGTAGTACCCTTGTAAGAAGGGGTAGAGGTGGAAATGCATATATTGTGAGGTTTACCCATTGGTAGGATAGGGCATCCACTTTCCAGGCCTTGCTGTGCGGTTCACTGGTGCAGAATTTGCTGAGCTGGTGGTTGTTGTGGGAGGCAAATAGGTCCACCTTCGTGGTACCCCATTTCTGGGTTACAAGGCTGAAGGTGCTGTGGTTTAATTGCCACTCATGTGGGTCTAGGAGATTTCTGCTTAAGTTGTCTGCCAGAGAGTTTTGGCTGCCAGGCAGGAATTGTGCTAGCAGGTGAATTTGCATAGCTGAAGCCGTGTGCCAAATGGTCATGGTTAGCCTGCAGAGTGGATAAGAGTGAGTTCTTCCCTGCTTGTTATTATACCACATCACTGTGGTGTTGTCTGTTTTGATTAGTAGAGATCCCAGAGAGAAGAGGGGTCTGAAAGCTGTCAAAACATGCTTAACAGCTAGCATCTCTTTTTGGCTGATGTGCAGATGTATTTGATTTGGGCTCCAGTGGCCCTGAATGCACCTGCCATCCAGGTGTGCACCCCAGGCATAGTGTAATGTGTCTGTGGTTAGGGTCTGGGTGGCGTGGGGTTGTGAAAAGGGAAGGCCCTTGTTGTTGTTGCATGGTGCTGTCCACCAAAGAAAGTCCTTCCTTAGACAAGGTATCATAGGTATGATAGTTTCCAGGTCCTGAGAGTGTTGTCACCAAAGGCTTTTTAAGTACCATTGAAGTTTCCTCATATGCAGTCTGGCATATGGAATGAATAGAATGCAGGAAGCCATGAACCCCAGAGCTTGCAGGATTTTCCTTGCAGATAACTGGGTTCTGGTGGCTAGTTGACAGAAGTAGCCTGTCAGACAGGCTTGTTTTGTCGAGTAAGGAATGCCATCTGGGATGCTGTGTCCAGGCTCGCTCCCAGGAATACAATTTTTTGAGTGGGGACTAGTTTGGATTTCTTTTCATTTATAGTGTATCCCAGTAAGGTCAGTAGGTCCTTTACAAATGTCAGGGGCTGTAACAGCATTTCCTGATTGTCTGCCTGAATCAGGCAGTCATCCAAGTAGGGATAAATTTGAATATTTCTTTGTCTGCAAAAAGCAATGGCTGGAGCCAGGCATTTTGTGAAAACTCTGGGAGCAGTGGATAAGCCAAAGGGAAGCGCAGAGAACTGAAAGTGCATAGATCCTGCCCTGAAATGTAGATATTTTCTGCAAGAATCTCTGATTGGGATGTGCAGATAGGCCTTTTTTAGGTCTAGGGTGGCTAACCAAGCATCTTTGGATAGCATAGGAAGAAGCTACTGGAGGGTGAGCATTTTGAATTTTGGTATCACCAGGAAGGTGTTTAGAATTGATAGATCTAGGATTGGGCGCCAGCTGCCCTCTTTTCTGGGTGCCAGGAAAAGTCTGGAATAGAAATCTTGGCCTACCTGGTCTGCAGGAACAGGCTGCATTGCCCTCATGGAGAGCAGGGAATGAACTTGGTTTTGGACCTCTGCCCACTGGTTTGGAGGAAGATCTGGGAACCCTTTTGGGGTTGGTAGTGTGTGGAAATAAAATTTATACCCCTGGGACACTATGTTGAGGACCAATCGGTCGTTGGTGATGGAGGCCCAGTTTTTCACACAGGAGGCACGTTTTCCTCCTAGGGGCACAAGCAGGTGGGCAGAGGTAAGGGGTAGAGTTGAAAAGTCATTCTGAGTTCCTTCCATAAGGGGGTGGCTTAGCACTCCCTGTTTTTGAAGTGGAAGTACTCCATTCCTTAGATCTCTGCATTCCCTGGGACTGCTGTTGGGGGGGGGGGGGTCTACTTCCCCTAGGTCTAGTCTGAGCCGGTCTTGAAGGGGCTGAAAAGGACCAGTGCTTTGAGGGGTAATGCCTACTGAATCTTGGAGGCTGGACTTGCAAAAAGTCTTTAACTGTCTGCACAGATTTAGCTTTTTCTTCCATCTTTTTTAAAACCTCTTCTGCTTTGGTACCAAACAAATTGTTTTTGTTCAATGGTGCGTCCAATAATTTAGATTTGACATGTTCTGGCAAGGTCTGTTCTTTAAGCCAAGCATGCCTTCTAAGTACAGAACCTGCGACTGCTGCCCTGCAGGATGCTTTTAAGGCATCAAAGCCACATTGCAAGGTGTGCTTAGTAACTTGGTTTGCAGAATGCATAAGCTCCTGTAATTGTTTATTTACTACTTTACTTAAGCTGGAAAGGTAGATATTTTTTGTTTAAGGAGTTCCATAGTATGTTGCTGGTATTTCAACATGTGGAACTGACAATTTGGTGCTCTAATGGCTAGAGTTGCAGAGGTGTATACTTTTTTTACCCCATCTGTCTAAAGCTAGGGAATCCCTGTACCAAGGGGTGGGATTCTTAGCTGTGGTTGCTTTTATTCCTATAGGTCCTTGGGAGATGACCTCTTGGTCAGCAGTAGGATTTTTGAAAAGAAATTTGTGTGAGTCAGGGACTCTGTAATACCTGTCAGGTTTCCTGGGAGCAGGTGGTAGGGTGTTGGGATTTAAACTGGATTCCATGAAAATATCATCCACAACATCCAGCACAGGAGGAATAGCTAAGAGTCTGTGCTGTGGTAAATCTAAAAATTCCCTGAGTCTCTTTTTGGACTGAGGATAATCCTGACATTCTCAATGGAAATGCTCTCTCAAAGTATGTAGGGTTTCACCAAAAGAAAAATCCTCTGGAGGAGAGGCAGAAGGAATGGATTCCTCTGCATCTGAATCCTCATAAGCAGACAAGGGCATGTCTTCATATTCAGAAACATCAGAGTCGTCGGACTCCTGGTCAGACAAAGCTGCTGGGGACAAGTCTCTTTTTCTTTTAGAAAGGATAGGCTGGCTTCCCCTAATAAGCATGATCAGGTCTTCCGCCATTTTAAGCATTTAAGATTGAGCCATGGAAGCAGGTGCTTGAGCTTGGGTCGTTGATTTTTTAGGAGTAGTTCATACTCTGGGCCTTAGAAACTCGGTAATTTTAGAAAGAACTGAAGACACGAAAGAAGTTGTCAGTTTGTGTAGAATATTGGTAGTGCGAAGAACTTCCTCGGATGCCGGTACCTGCTCAGCGGCTCCGGACCGATCCAAGGTAAAGACATCCGCAGGACCCTTAATCAAAGAAGAGTCTTGCGACATACTCCGAATGGGTCTCGGTAGCAGCCTGCAAATCCATAGAAGCAGGCATCAGGGGCTGTGAAAGCACCTCACTGAGTACCAGCAAACTGGCAACTAGCTTAACAGAAGTGTCGTCGGCAGTCTCTGTCTTTATCCTTACTTTTTTTGGAAGATCGATAGTCGGATGGCTTACTGAAGCCATTTCGGAATACGGAGATTGAGCGTGAAAGTATTTAGCTACGATAAGGGCCCAATGACATATAGTTCTGGCAATGAACAAAGCACAAAACTGACAGAGAAGGACGTCGTGGTCTGGGCCTAAAAAGCTGACACAGTAAGAATGGAAATGTCGGTGTGGTATTTGCTTTCCACAGGCGAGACAATTGTTAACTTTTTTTGACATCAGTTAGAGCAAGAAAAAAGGATCCCCAATGGGGTACCTAGCTTCAGAAGACTTCAACTTCAATTTTGGAAATGAAAACTCAGGTAGCAGCCGACCGGCACTCATGCAAATTGCTTCTGCTTCAGGCTCCTTGACAAGAAAGACTGATGTAATGGCGTCAGCTGCCTGTTTTTATACTACTGATGACCTGACATCAATCCTGGAGCGACAGCAACCGATGCAGAAATACTAAGCCACTAGTATTCGGGCCAACTGAGGGCTACCCCTGGCAGGATAACCCAAGTGTGATGCCATAAAAATACCTCCAGGTTGGTTAAACAGGATGATGCAATGGAGCTCATCCACATGTAAGTCACCATTGGTTATGGTCCCTCACCATATCATGGCTAGCTACAAGCTACAAGTCACCAGCTATGCCACTTGAGTCAAATAACCCCTGCCTAAACCTACTAGAAGTGTTCGCCATCCTACCAGACACCTTATTCATAGGTGACATTAACTAACACTGTACAGACCGGGAAATGTACACTACCTCAAACTCAAAGGCACAATGCTTCCTGGACTTTATTAGCACAAACACCACACAAAAGAAAGTGCATGCACCAACCAGAGAATCAAACATACTGGATATGGTACTCACCAACATGGGAAAGCATTGTCCCCCCCATGCATCACGTCTTCACTAGTGAGGTCTGATTACAAAGCAATCTCATTTGAAGTAAAAATCAACCCAGAAAATCCAACTAAACTAGTAACAGGATCTATTCAATGGCAAACTGCATCCTACTACATGACAATTTCTCAAAATGTAAGGATTCCCACAACCCTAAGACCACAGCTACATAGTCAGAATTATTCGCAGTCACTATAAAAATATGTGAATGGCTGCATACATGCTGCTATACCTACCAGAAATAAACCCTAAACAAACACTGAAAACAAACCTCACTGGTGGAATCCTCACCTAAACAGAGTATAATAAAAGGGGAAAATTCATAGCCAAAATCAGGAAAAGCAACTTTCTTAAAGACAAGTGCTCTCTTATACAACTAAACAAGAAACTAAGAGGTCAAATTTAGTCCAACAAGGCCAACTACAAGGCCAGAATGGCCTTGTAGGCTAAGAACAGTCAGAAAGCCTTCTTCAGTTACATCTGGAACCTTAGAGGTAACACACAACAGTGTAATGAACTGGTGGTGTATGGTATGACCTATAGTGATCAGGATGACACCAAATCTACTGGCTGATAAACTCAGTTCAGATTTCACTCCCACTAACTTCCCCTCCCAGCTCCATCAGGGGAAATCCCCTTCAACATACTTTCCCCAGCTGTCAGCAGGGGCCAGCTGCTGGCAGCACTTGCTAAAGCCAAGAACATTGCCTCCATTGGTTGTGACAACATCCCTAGTTGCCTCCTGAGCAGTCTAAAACATCACCTATAAGGACCATTTGAGGCACTCTTCAACTACAGCCTTGAAACAGGCTACATTACAAGTGAATGGAGGACCACAATAGTCATTCCTTTCCACAGGGGCAGACCATCAACCCACCAAGGAACTAATCAAAGTTGCAGAAGCATCACTTTAACTAGCCTAGTATGCAAAGCCATGGAACAAATTATCATAGAAATGATAAACAATTACATTGGCAACCTACAGGCACTGGATATATCCGAACATGGCTTTAATGGAACTGCGTGGCTACCTAACTTGGTAGATTTCTTTGAGAGGGTCATCAAAGCAATGGACAAGGGTAAAACAGTGGCAGATGAGGAGGAATCTCCTGGGAAGGAGGAATTTCCTCCCAATGCCATTTGTTTACTAGATGGATCCATTCAGGGCTCATTTGTCAGAAACAATCTGTTGCCAAAGACATAAATGGAGATTAAGATTTTCTGGAGAGAGTAAGGGATTCTCAAGGGGGTGGGGGAGAACAAGGTCCCTTATATATAGTCATTCTGCTTTGTCTACTTTCTTTTTGGAAACTCAGTGCCACTGCTTTTTAAAGGTCTGCTTACCAGCATTTTGCTGTGACTGTTTATTTTGTTTCCTGCCAAAATTGGATGAGGAAACAAAAAATACCTAGGAGAATGTAGAGAAGGAGGGCTGAAAATCTGACATATTCCCTGAATTGGCTTCCCTATCTCATTTCACTTTTTAATAACCTCTGTAGGAGACAGTCCAAAAACAATTTAAAGGAGAATTCAAAATTTCATTATTGACACCTTCTGAGAGGATCTGGGAATGCAGGCAAACTTCCTCAAAACAGTATCAGTAGCAACAGCCCTGGAAGTAGTATCTATACTGTCATAAACACACTTCAAACAATGAGAAAGAGAAGAAACAAAATTATCAAAAAGAAAATTTTCCTCACAAGAAGAAACTGTAGCCAAAACATCCCTTATACTTTCACAATTAGCATAAACATTAACATATGAGCCTGACAAAATTCTAAAAATCAAAGTTGCAGAAGCATACATTTTTCCCCAACTTATCAACAGCTTTACCTTTCTTATCAGAAGAAGGATTAGAATTAACAAAATGCTTGGCAGCAGCTGGATTAATTAAAGATACAGCTGCTGAGTCAGGTCTGGTAATATTGTATAAAAACTTGAAAGACTGAGGAACTTTGCACACACTATTTATTTTCTTGGGGGCTGCAGGTTGCCTGTCAAATAAACCGCAGTCTGTGGCAAACATCACTTGGAGAGGTATGGGTGAGGGTTCTGGAAATTCCAGATACAGCAAATCACAGTATTTTTTAAGGACTGAGAAACTGCACAGATCCATCCTGGAAATAGTCTCAGAAAGAAAGAAAGATCCTTACAGGGAGATTTAGAGATCACACTCTATGCAGACTCTGAAACTGAAACCGGAGGATAAAAAATTGAATCTGTCCCTTCACATTCCCCTAGAGATTCCAATTCTTGAACATCTTCAGGGAAACAGGAATTCATTTTTCTTTTACCAGAAACTGCCTTACAAGAAGGATCACTAGTCTGCATGATACCCCTTAGCCAAGCTCAATAAATTACTCCTGCCCAGAGAAACTGACATAGGAGAAAACAGATGTTAAGTTTTCTGCCTCTTTTTCTGACAGGACTTTTATTTGCAAATAGAACTAGTACTGCCAGCAGCAGCTTCCCCAGTGTAGAACACTACATTCTGGATAAGCAGGGGGACATTCTTTGTCCCTTCTTCCATGACTGACAAGAGTGTCTCTCCCTTGCCCACTGTGGGTACTTTAACAGCTGCAGAGGATATGGCTAACCCCTGGTCCATGGTGGCTGTATGGACAACACCAGAGGAAACCACAGAAAAAAATGAGTGGTCTGAGGATCCAGCTTTGGCCACAGCAAAATCACTCACCTGCATCTGTGGCAAATTACCAGGATGTGATGGCAAAGGCCGATCAGTTAACTTTTTCTTTTTGTGGCTAGAAGAAGGTCCCACTAAGGGACTGGTATTCTGTTCCATGATCAAGATGAAAAAGTTGCTTGTTTCCCACAGAAGCTTAGCAACAACAGTCCAAAAAACTGGAAAGTCGTAAAAAGTAACTTTTACCCCACACACGCACAAAAAACAGTAAAAAACACTTTAAGCACTTTCCTAAAATAAACACATTCTTTTCACAACTTTTTACCACAAAAGTAAAAAGTGAGCTCCTGTTTAATAGTACATAAAAAGCACAAGATAGTCAAGGAAAATACTTTTTTCCCTAGTAAAAAATAAGTTATGTCTCACAAAAACTTTGTGTAAACAACTTGAAAAGTAATGTAGGCAGTCCTTCCTTGAAGAGAACTTATCTGCCCAGTAATGAAACAGTATTAGCTGACCATCAAAAGCCAGCAAAGGTGAGCTCTTCTTGGTGGTGTCAGTAAAGCTCTGAAGGGCTTGACGCCCAAACCTGTCTTTTTAATCACCTCATCTCAACTAGCTAATAGTTTGGAGGCAAAGAAGGTATCCTAAAGCTTTGAAAGCTAATCAACTATTATATCCTTTGCAGGATATAACCCCTATTGATTAGGATACTTCTGTAGTGATTAATATGAAGAACACAGAGAGTTTAAGGGCAGATATAAAAAATCTCATGAAACTGAAAGACAATGCCTGGTCTCCATGGAAGTAAAACCAGCAAGATGAATATTTAACATGCAACTATACCTCCCTGAGAAAACAAACCAGAATAGCAACTAACTCAGCATACCTATTTTTCTACCTATGAAACAAACCATGCGCAGTCTTAAGAAACCCAAAATTATTCTGGAAGGAATTAAAACAACTTCCAGGGCATTCAACAGGTGGGGCAACAAGTAGCTCTTTCACTAACATGACAAGTGATTAAAGACAGTTCCTCACTTCATCTATTCAAGACATAATCAACATGTTTTCTAGCGACAACAACTTCACCCCCATATATAACAGCTACACACAAACCCAACTAAACCATTGGCTAACTATGCATCTATCTTCCACTTCAGAGAGATCTCTGCAAAACATTCTATTAAAAAAACCTCAAGGACACCTCCTCAAAAATATCTATACTACATCCAACCTTCTTAATAAAAGCAACAACTAACATTTCAAAATCCTTAGCTTATATTTTCAACTTATCACTCACTACAGGAATTGTACACCCACCATCTGGAAACATTCCATCATCATCCCTGTACCCAAAGTTCCCAAACTCAAATCTGTTAAAGAAGTTATTTTTTACTTCTGAAGCTGTGCGTTTGTAATACTCTACTGCATTGTGTGCAATGGCCACATAAAAAACATTCTTTGACAATTTGTCCCTCAATAGTTCTTTGTAACCTTTCCTTGGGTTTATAATCACCTTGTTTATAGTGGTTAAAAAAGGACACCAAATTTGTCCCATTCCTAAAGGAAAAATGGCACTCCACTCCCAGTAGTTCGAAGAGCCTGTCTGCCCTAAGGATGTTCCAGTTAGTTTGCACACTATCAATTAGTGCCCCAACATTTCTACCATAAGTAGTCACTAGCCTTAAATGGCCTTTAGTTCTACCCTGCTTGTCATGATATTGTAAAAGTGTTTCCCTGTCCATACCATTGACAGTTTTCCTAGCCTGCATAATATGGCCTGGTCTATAGCCCCTTTCTTTAAATCTCTTAGTCAGGTCAACCCTGAAATACAAATAGGTCTCATCCTCTGAGCAAATATGTTTCACCCTCATATATTGCAATTTAGGACTGTTTCTGCATATATGAGGGGGATGAAAACTGGAGGCATGGAGAAGGGAATTATATTCGGGGAACTTACGACATACTTCCGTTGTCAAAGTGTTCTCTGAAGCTCTAGCTATCAGTACATCCAGGAAGGTAATACTATCTTTATAATGATTTACCGTAAATTCAATTCCCCATTTGTTTTCATTTAGATATTTTATGAACTCTGCCAGATGTCCCACATCCGATCTCCATAACATCCAGCAATCATCTAAAAATCTTTTCCAGATATCTATTTGATCAAGGTACAGATTATGGGAACAATCATAAATAATTTGCTCTTCCATATATGCCATAAATATATCTGCATATATATAGGAGCAAATGAGGCCCCCATAGCTGTACCCTTGATTTGTAGATAACATGTATTGTGATAGAAAAAGACATTCTTAGTTAATACATGCTCAGTTAAACCCAGAAGAAGAGTGTTAAAACCTGGTGGATACAATTCTGACCTGTATAACCAATATTCTAACATCTGGATGCCTGCCCAATGTGGGATATTGGTATAGAGGGCTTTGACAGCCAGGGTACAGAGTATCCATTCATCTTCTATTTGCATCTCAGAGATGACCTGCAGGAATTCAGTAGTGTCTTTCAGACAGGCCCTTACCCACTTTATTAATGGCTTCAAGTACTTAGTTAAATATTGGGAGAGTGGCTCAGTCATAGATCCTCTTCCAGACACTATTGGCCGGCCAAGGGGATTATGCAGGTTTTTGTGTATTTTTGGTAGAAAACATATGTACTGATTATTAGGGTCCAGAATGGTAAGTTGTTTCTTAACATTATCAGTGATAATTCCTTCTTCTACAGCTAGTGATAGAAAATCATCTATCTGTTTTTGAAAATTTTTTGTAGGGTTATATGTAAGTTGCACATAATATCTGTTGTCTGCCAACTGATTTTTGGCCTCCTTACCATATTGCTCCCAGTTTTGCACCACCACAGCACCTCCTTTATCTGCTTTCAGAATAACTAACTCATGATTATCTGCTAACTTGGAAATAATATTCATCTTTTGTGTGGTTACATTACTGGCTTTAAATTGTCAAAGGATGTTTTTCATGTGGTCACTGCACACAATGCAGTAGAGTATTACAAACGAACAGCTTCAGTAGTAAAAATACCAGTGTACTATATGATATTCCTTTCTTTGCAAACTGCAGCTCAGATTGGGTTATTTATTTGGCCATCTGCAAGTGCTCTGCTTTCTATGTAGGTCAAACGTCCAGAGCGTTTAAACATAGAATTTCAGAACATCTTAGTGAGATTAAAAATAAAAAAACATACAAATGCTCTGTACAAACATAGTGAAGTTCACCAAACAGCATCTTTTCATTTTATTATTATAGACAGAATCCTGGGTATTAAATATAATAAATCTGGATGGCATGAGTTACTTAATGCCAAAGAGAGAAAATGGATTATTAAACTGGGAGGGCCTTTTGCCCCAGGATTAAATGAACACCTCTAATTGGTTTATGGGCTAGTGACACAGTATATAAATGTATGAGTTTTATTGTGTCTTTACAGTGATGAAGGCTTAGAGAATTACAAGCCAAAACCAGTCAGTTACTATTGTTTACTGATGTCTTGACTGATGTGAAACAATTTATTATTTTATGGCTTCCACTATCTGCTGGTTGTTTTTTTTTGGAATGTGTGGGTATTTTGAAACCTTGCAGACGCCTTACTTGCAGGAATCCATTTTGGGCCATCTACAGACCCATAAGTCTCACTAGTTTTATATGTAAAGCCATGGAAACAATTATCATGGAGATGATCAACAGAGATATAGCAAACCTCCCCAGACTCTGGACCCAACCCAGTTTGGTTTTGTCAATAGCAGATCATGTCTACTCAACCTGGTGGACTTCTTCGAGAAGGTCACCAAAGCAATGGATGAGGGCAATGTCATTCACACTGTCTACCTTGACCTGGCCAAGGCATCTGACATAATACCCCACTTGAGTATTGTTAACAAACTCAAGAGGTTAGGTATAAACCTTTATGTCACCCAGTGGATAGCCAAGTGGCTCACAGACAGGACCCACAATTTAGAATTGGGGAGTCCACCTCTACAAAGAGGCCAGCCAGAAGTGGAGTCCCTCAGGGATCAGTCTTTGGACCGCTCCTTTTTGGGATTTACTTCTCAGAAGTCACGGCTAATGTCAGTGGTTTCTGGCTGACTAAATTTGCAGATGATTGCAAATTAGGAGCAGTCATTGAATCTCACACTAACACAAATGTTCTCCAGGAGGGGCTGTCACAGACAAACAACTGGTGTCAGAGCCATGGACTAAAACTAAATGCCAAGAAATGCATAATAGTATCCTTTGGGAAGTCATCCATCCCTGTTAACTATCATATTGATAACAGACCCCTTAGAGCTGACCCAGTAGTCAGGGACATAACATATAAATAGTAATCTAGCCTTTGATCATCACGTGTCTACAGTGGTGAGGAAATCATTCTATGTTGTGCAACTTATAAACAAAGGTATGGCATCTAAGTTGAAAGAAGTCATTGTTCCACTGTATTCAGCATTCATCAGACCTAGCACTGAGTACAATGCCCCCTTTTGTATGTATCTAACCAGGCATATCCAACAAATGGAATATCCACAGAGGTTCCACACTAAAAGAGCACAGGGCATAAGTAATATGTCCTATGCAGCCCGCCTCAAGGCCCTGCCCTTCTATTCTGTCTCCTACAGGCTTTTGAAGGGAGATCTATGCTTGGAAAACAGGGCATTTTCATACCCCACTCTGATGGACCTCCTGCATATCCACAAAACAAACAGTACCAGAATTACCTGTTCTAAATCCTTAAACCTTGCCTGTAATATAAACAGGACCTGCTGGACAGATAGATATGTATCCCAGAGACTACCCCATCTTTGGAACAGGCTCCCCATCCATGTGTAGCAGAGTTCCTCCCTAACCCAATTCAAGTGCAACTTAGACAATTAGATGGGAAACCGGAATTTCATCCCTGATTTGGCCCCCTATGTCTCTAATGGACAGAGGTAACCTATAAATGGTTCATCTCCCAGGCCCATGCTTATACTTATCAAGAGTATCAGAACTTGCCAGAGATTTGGGATGCATGGCTAGGCTTAAAAAGGCCCTTGTGGTCGTTAGCCTGGTAAATGCCTATGAACCTATAACACCAACAACCAGTGAATACAATTACCTAGGATTAGCCCTTGACAATTCTCTAAGCTTCTCTACACACAGTGACATAATCGTAAACAAAGATCTCTCCCAACTAAAATTATATTATAAAATCTCCTATCTACTCTCTTCCACAACACACATAGCCAGAGTAAAGAATATTCTCTTACCTAAACTGGAATATAGACTCCCTCTTCTGACATTCCATTTTCCCCATAATAAATAAAGTATACAGACTGCAATAAATGAAATATACAGATTTGCATTACTAGCCGACACACACCCTGCCATCTGTGCAACATTCTACAAAAAGTAGGATGCCTACCTACAACCAGTACAGTAACCCTACTTCTGAGTTTTTTAATAGTCATATTATTAAAACTAAACTATTAAACCTCTTTAAGAAAAAAAAACTTCCACTCAGAGAACCAGGATATACCTTAAGAAATACAAAAGACAGCAACATCATGCTAAACAGATCAACTTTCAAGACGGGAATGGGCATTCTCCAGAAAAGGTCCAGCATTATGGAGCAGGTTCTCACTTGAAATTAAGTCTACAGCTTCCCTCCAGGACTTTAAAAAAAAACAATACACGAGCACCACAAAAAAGCCGTCACTTGCAAATGCTTCAGAAGCACTGTCTGATTCATCATTACCTGGAATGTGAACACAAGCCTACTGTGAATTTGCCTTCTAAATATACTAATGACAGCTTCTTGAAACTGCACATTATTGTACTATAGTGTATAAAACTTAAAAATGTGTACGTAAATTACCTGTCATAAAACATTTCTTGTATGTGCTCCTTTATGTATTCTGTCATCCTTGGTCATGGCTAGAAAAGGTCTTTGACCAGCCCACCTACTCAGTTAATAAATAAATAAATAAACAAATAGATAAATAAATAAATAAAAACATTTTATTCTAAGTGTTTCTATTTAGGTCCAGGAAGAATATTTAACCTTAATGAAAATGAAATAAGCATTGCTGTCATGTTACACATAGACAAATTTGAATCTTTGAAGCCCACCTGACATTCCTTTGGTGCTTGTAACTGTAACTGACCCATCCTAAGCCTCTTGTCTCACTCAAACATTTCCTAATCAGTTTGCTCCAAATGTTCTCCTGTATCTTGGCTGATATAATCATTTAGGTTTGCAAGAGAAAAGGAATTTACAAAAGCTACTGCCTCATGCTCTCTGCCCATTCTGCTACAGTCTACAAAATCTTTGCCCATATGATGCACGGAGACTTTAGTTTTCTGTTTTATACCTGCTTAATTTACTTTTCATAACATCTAGCTTCTAAGAAGTATGCATTTACCTAAGCAATGTGTAAGCTGATTATATTTCCATTTTAATTTCTACTTTTGTTCCAATGGTGGATGGTTAATCTTAAATTCTACAGCTTTAACCAGCCTGAAAAATACCCAAACACTTCTAATAATCTTTCCAAGGGAACTGAAAGAAATGCAGACTACCACATTTATGTATAGTGCCAGCCTTGCATATCAAGTACAAACCAATTAAACCAGAAGGAGATAAATGTCTGCCCAATCTGCACAGCCTCTGAGTTCTGTCTAATGGTTATCATGACTGGCTGCATCTCTATAGTGAACAGAAAAAGGAAAAGAAGAAAGTATATACTGACCCCTTCCAACGTTCACTTCTCTAGTAAGTTCAATATTTACCTTAATTCTTATGGTAAACTTTTGTTAAAGTCTATTCAAATGATAAATAAACCAATTTGAAAACCCGAGCTTTTTAAGTACAACTAATAAAAGAAATAAATCATTTAAAACATTTAATCCTATTAAAAGCTTATTCTGTATCAACACTCAGGTACAGAACAGACTAGTTTTCAACCTTTCCCTTAATCAGCAATAGGCTTCCAACTACATTCCAGCAAAACATCAAAACTGACTTGACTATAACACCTGTCACCAAGCTCTCAACTTATTAACTATTAATTTCACCAAAAATCTTGTTACCTACATTAAATGGTTTACTATTGTTTGTGCGAATGACATTCTATTGGCTGCAATGTGCTGAAAAACAGAATGTCGAATGCACAAACAGTTTTGCACCAGATAGTCGACTCCACTTATGCGAATGCACAACTGCATTCGCATAACTGTAAATCGACTATCTGCATGGAGATTGTGGTACAGTGGGGAGTGGAAATTCATCCACATCCGCACTGTAGTACGATCTCAGAGTTAGAATATATAAGTGGGGGGGGTGCAGGGGTGCTTGCCCCCCTGCAAAAACGTGATAGCCGTATAGGAGTTTGATTTACATCAGCTCCTATATAGCCCATAACGTGGTGGTTTCGACAACAATGTCGAGTCAAATGCGTCGAGCATTTGGTTCGACATTGTCAAAGTTAGTTTTTTTTTTTACTTTCGGTATTACCATTCGTTTATTTGAACGGAAAATGTTTTTCCATTCAAATAAACAATAGTAAACCACATTAAGCAATGTTCAGTAAGATGACAACTGGTTTCGCTTATATGGCTTAAGTACAGATGGTATAAAAGCTTGAAACCGTGACATAAAAGAAGACACATTTATGTTACTATAAATACAAAACAAAGTACAAAGATTATGTGACCAGTGATTACTTTGCACATCTCTGACATCTCCCCATCCATCCCCATCCATCCCAGATGTTTATTCATTTTTCAGTACCTTAACGACTTCAGTAAATAAATAAGGGAACATTAATACATGCAGCTACATCAGAAAATAGATAATCATCATTGTAGAAGGTTTACGCAAGTTAACTTAAGCAGACCTTTACTAAATATAATACTTTTCAGTGGACGCCTGAATAGAAAAGCTACAAAGGGGCACCTGTGTTTATTTGGACTTTCCCAGTAAACCAATGTCAACAATTAATAAATAAATAAAATAAATAAGAACCTTAACAGCTAACCGATCATACATGCATGACAGACTTTTTCCACATATCCATCTTTTCAACTCTTCCCTTTTGTGAATTTGCTTCCACTGAGATGAAAATGTTTAACTCTAGCACAAATATGCAGAAACTTTGAAGTTTATACTATGCTCTATTCTCTGCAACATTACTCACCATTGTATGATTTTTCCTGTTCTACTACAACCCTCTGTTCCACTATCCACATTGCACTGATGGGTCCAATAGATGCCCCCGTGAATCCCTTTAACCATACAGGACTACAAAGCAACAGTTCTGAGACTGAGAATATGTATATCACATTACAGATAAAGAACAATGTTACTGATGTATATTCTGAAGTGGAAAATGTAATTTCAGTATCAAAGTCAAGTTAAAACAACTGTCTAGTAAACTAACTTGCACAACATTATTCCTCAATACTTTCACAACTGCTACTACAGAAAGTCCACATAAAAAACCTTAAAAGAATTTCCACCTAAGATCCACACATTCTTCATGAATAGTGAAGATCTCATTCAGGCAGTTATTACATAAGGGATAGGATGTACTAAGATCTTTAAGGACCCTAAAGTGACACTGTGTAACAGACTCACCTTTCTTTCAGAAGTTGCTTGTTATCTTCAATAGTTACTTTATCTTCATAGTCTCGCTTGAAGATTTCAAAAGCTTCCTGTCGCCCAAGTGACAGTGACCCTTCTCTGACTTCTGCAAAAAGAATGAAGCAATTCTGCTGTTAATGCTTTATTCACTGTATTCTTTACTAACTGATTAACCAAGCAAGTTTCACTTGGCCCTTCCTCAGAAGACATTCAAAAACTACAGCTCCATGAAGACAGTTTCAGGAATTGCAACATAAAGATAATAAGTACACACTAGAATACAGACTTACAAAGAACGAAGCATAGCAATCAAATATGCAATTTTAGAAAACTTTCTCTGCACAGTACTGAAACCTCATCCAGTGTATGTCTCCTTTCATTACAAGAGATCTGATGGGATAGATGACTGTGTCTAAACATTTGTAAAGGAACAAATAAATGCCAGAAGCCAGGAAGACAACTTTCATACTACAATTAATATCAGGGGTGTTGAATACAATATTACAGGGAAATACCAAACACCATATATGTTTCCTAAAGAGCATGAAGATTTTCTGACTATAATTCTGGATGGAAAAAAATCAGTGGAAATACAATCCTTGTGGTAGTTTTGACTACCAAAATATTGAGTAAACTACTTACCATTAATTAAAAACACCCATACATTAGTTGACTATTTAAATCAAAGCAATTTGGATCAAAGAGTATGAAATGTAACTAGTGATGGCAACATCTTTGGTATCATACTGATACAGTCCTAGGATCATTTTGCTCCACTTCAACAGTTATACCCAGAGGGTTAAAGGCTGCGAGCTGTAGTTCCTGTGTACAGTTTGATTCCCTCAGCCCTCATTTGCCTACTGTGTGGCTCTGAGCAAGTCACTTAACTAGATACTGTTCCCAGGTCACCCCTGAAAAGGGACTGTGTGTCCAGTGGGGCTACCTGGTTAACAAATGGATATTATTATTATTATTATTATTATTATTATTATTATTATCACCTTTAAAGACCACATATCATGATACTATCACATTTAAACTAAAAATAAAATCAAAGTCATTCATAAATAAATCAACCTTCCTATATTTTTACTATTGAAAATCTGGTGCAGTAAATGATAAACAAAAGAAAAAAAGACAGGATACTATCCTTAGACAACCAAATGAAATAAAATAAATAAATGCATAATATGTACATAAAATAAACACATACACCTGCTCAGCACACTGTCAAAGGGTTGCATGATGATATTAATATCTGTATTCATTAAGAATACTGGTAAGATTAAAAATATACAGGTCAATTCACCCCCAAAAATTGGTGGAAACCCAGAATTAATAAGACATACAGTAGAAAAAGCTATTACTCAACTTTCAGAAATAAAACTAACCATAAAAGCATGTCAGGATTAAATAGAAAAATTACTATTTTTATTAAATTCTTGTTACTAAGAACAGAGCTGGATCTCAGAGGCAGAAAAAAATAAATTATTATTTAATTACATGAGAAAACTAAAATGGAAAAACTGTGAAATTGACATGTTATCAATAATCGTAACAAAAATCGCTCACAACTACTTAAAGGTACAGCTGCTCAATGCTATGAGTTAAAATAAAAAATTGTATTCCCTGGAGACACTCCTCACCCTGGAGAGCGCAGACATATGTGCAGTCATGGAAACATGTTTCAGAACCATGCAAAAGCGCTCCAGCTATCAAAGGCTACAATGCCTTTCATACATTTCAATCCCACTCAGCTCAGTATAAAACAAAGGGAGGAGATGTCTCAGTGTTCATAAAGGACAAGTACTCTGCTAGACTGGTCCAACGAAATGACTTGCTTGACTGCTTCATGCCCAACTAACCTATACATGCAACCTCCTATTATATCCTTGCTCATCACATATCCCTTAACATGAGTCTGGAAAACCATACTTCCTACCTAAACCTACTGGAATCTCTTAACATTTATCTTAACACCATACTTATGGGTGACTTCAAGCAACCCTCCATAAACTGGGAGACTTGTACAACACATAATTCACTTGCTCAGAGTTTCTTGGACTTTGTCAATGCAAACACCTTGGAGAAACTAGCTGTCTCCCCAACTAGTAGTACAAATAGCCTAGACCTAGTACTCATGAACATGGGGGGATACTGCTCCCTATCATGCATTGACTCCTCCCTGGTAACACCTGACCACAAAATCATCTCCTTTAGTATTAAAACTAACCTAGAACCCCTATCAAACTCCAAACCTGTTAAGAACTGTGCTAAGGCCAAGTTCCTTAAACTAAGTGACAATGCATTAAACTTCCAAGCCTCTCTGAACTCGGATGACACTCTGAGACGTACTTTGAGCTGTACACAAAAGCACTGGACAACCACATTCATAGCTGGATAGAGGAGGCAGTACCTGTCCGAGTCAAACCTATGATTATTGGCAAAAATAAACCACCCTGGTAAACCCCTAGCATAAATAGGTTTTTCAACAAAAGGAAAAAAATCTCTAAGGCGAAGAAAGAACAGATAAAACAGTGCAAAAAGTCACTCAGCTGTCTAAACAAACAAATTAGAGAGCTGGTCAAATCTGCCAAAGCAAACTATTAAGCAAATATAGCCTTCCAGGTGAAAGATAACCATAAGACTTCTTTTAATTATGTTTGCCACCTCAGGGGGGATGCTCAGCAATGTGTTGAATTAATCATGAATGGCAACACTTACACCCAGCCTGAAACTATAGCAAACCTGCTGGCTGATAAGCTCACTTCAAATTTTTCTCATCACCTCCTACCACACCCAAAGAAATACCCACCACCGCCCCCCTACCGGTCGTTATGAGAAAACAGGTCCTTACAGTGCTCGCTAAAGCCAAAAATACAGCCTCCATGGGTCCCAACAACATTCCAGGATGCTTCTTAAATAACTTAAAACAGAATCTATCAGGGCCACTATAAACCTGCTTTAACCACAGCATCTGGATGGGCTGTGTCCCAGAAGAATGAAGGACTGTAACAGTCATCCCTCTGCACAAAGGGACCCATCAACTGACCCAGGGAACTAAAGCCCCATAAGCTTGACCAGTCTTATCTGCAAAGACATGGTGACAATTATCATGGACCAGATCAATAATGACACAGGAACTCTCCAAACACTAGACCAAACCCAATTTAGCTTCGTCAAAGGGATGACTTGCCTGTTCAATCTGGTGGACTTCAAGAAAGTCACCACGGCCACAAATAAAGGTAAAATGGTACACACTGCTTATCTACACCTGGCTAAAGCTTTAGACACAATCCCCCACTTGGGGATCATAGATAAACTTAATGAGATAGGCATAAACCACTGCATCATTAAATGAATAGCAAACTGGCTCAATGACAGGACACATGTCCAGATAGCTGAATCCAATTTTGATAAGAAACCTGTTACTACCTCTCCCACAGGACTCAGTGTTGGGACCTCTCCTGTTTGGTATATACTTTTCTGAAATGAAGGCCAATGTTGGAGGCCTCTGGCTCACCAGGTTTGCCAGTGGATGTAAGCTGGGAGCAACCACTGAATCCCCAAAGAATGATGACATCCTACAGACAGGCCTAAAAATGACAAACAACAAGCACCAAAACCATGGTCTGAGATTAAATGCTAAAAATGCATAACCATATCTTTCAGTAAATCAGATAGCCCTGCAAATTATACTATTGATAGTGCACCCCTAAAAGAAGATCCAGTGGTGAGGGACATAGGAACACAGACAGATAGTAACCTACACTTTGACCAACAGATAGCTACAGTAGTGACGAAATCCTTCTGTGTAGCTCAACTTATAAGAAAAGGTATGGCATCAAGAACAAAGGCGGTCATAATGCCATTGTACACGCCCCTCATCAGGCCCATAATCGAGTAAAATGCTCCCTTCTACATGTACCTAACCAGGCACTTAGACCAACTGAAGTGGCCCCAGAGGTTTCTCACTAAAAATACAAAGCATAAGACACATGTCTTATGCAGACCAATTACAGGCCCTATTCCTTTACTCTGTCTCATATTGTTTATTAAGAGGTGACTTGTGCCTGACCTACAAGGCATTTTCTGATCCAGCCCTGATGAAAATGTTACATATTCGCAAGAAAAATTATACAAGGGTTATGCATTCCATGGACCTGAACTTTGTGATTATAACTCAACTTGCTGGACAGACAGATTTGTATCCCAAAGGCTACCTCATCAATGGAATAAACTTTCCATCTTTATAAACAAAGCCCGCCTCTCACACTCTTCAAAAAGAATGTGGATAAATGGATGAGGAACTGTAAATTCACTCCTGGGTTACTGCCCATGTCCCTTATGGACAGAGGCAGTCTGTAAAATGACTCGGGGCTCCAAAACCCAAAGATCCACTACTCTGATACTATCCCATCCCATATCTGGGGAATTAAGACATAATACTGTCATATCCTGGGTATTACTGGCTAGGTTTGTAAAGACTCTCATGCCATTTGCCTAGTAATCAGCTTTGAACCTATAAGTGATCACCCAGCCAAAGTACAGAGTGATTGTGCATATGGAAAGAGTTTGTGCAAATTTCACCACAAGCAAAACATAAACAAGAAAGTGGTAATGGAAAAACAAGAAGACAGCTGTTATACAACTGCAGATATGATCATTTCTGCCACAAGTAAAATTAAAGAATCAAGTTCCATGGAACCAGAGAGCAAGCCCTCTTTTTCTCTATAACAAACCAAGACAATCTTAACTAAACCCCAATCAACTTGTCAGTTGTATTAAAATATTAACATCTGGCATGTCCCTGTCTATGACTACAGGTTGTAATCACACCATTTCAAACACAGGTGAGTTCAAATTAGACCCAATATACTTAGACTTGTCAGTCTGGCCAGCAGTAGTACCCTTATGTAAAATTACAGGGAGAGAGGAGATTCATGTGGATCTTATCCAGAAATGATACAGGGAGCCTACTTCTGTAAGGTGTTGAACACTGCAAATTTGTTAAGGGTAGAACTTTTCTTTGAAATCTTATCATACTCTCTAAAGAATTAACAGTTTCTCCTGATGAACGAATGACAGTGCATGTGTATCTTAACATTGCTAAGGCACTCAACACTATTTTACATAAGGGAACAATTAACAATTGAAAACTTTTAATGTCGATTCACATGAAATTCAATGATTAAGCAACAGGACACAATAGGTCAGGGTGAAGTGGGCTACCTGAGCATCAGAATGGGGTTCAGCAGTAATGTTTGGAGGTACTTCTTCACGACTACTCTCCTCAGATATAAAAGTGAGAAGTAGGATCTAGATTATCAGACAGGCTGATTACTGCAAACTGGGTAACAATTATTCAATAAACAGCATCTGTAAGTTCTTCATTAAGATCAACAAGAACAGATACTTGGTACAACTGTAGTGATGTCACCTTTAATGCCAGTGAATCTAGCACCAAAAGAAGTCATAAATTATAATTACAAGATAAGTAATCAAATGATAAAAAATATTAAAGATTTAAGGATGATAGTACAAAAAAATAATAATAAAATTTGACCAGTATGGATCCACCAAAATCAGAGAAGCATACTCATCCCGAAAGATCAGTGTATTACTTTAAATCTATGTTGAAGTGACACCCCAACCCCATGTGCAAAAATTGGGGAAGGGGTTGTGGATGGATGGATGGACTGCAATCATTACGAAATAACATACTGCATTTTGTAGCCTAGAAACAAGCTAAGAGAACAACTTTAAAGGGTAAAATTAATCCTTGATGGAAAAATCAAAGGGTAGCAGCACTTGAATTATTCAAAAAGGTTTCACTAACCGTCATTATTTTCCATCTTATATGAGCTATTTACATAGCAGATCTCTACCTAGTCCATAAGGCAATGTCTAATCCAGTTTTGTGTGAAAGTCAATGCGTGAAATGTATTGATTGGAAAGCTAATACCAAATCAGGAAAGTAACACTAAAAAACAGCAATAACAGAATAAAATGTAACGGATACATTGCACAATTCTCATAGAAGCTAACTAAGTACCTTCAAAAATACTTATATCTGGCTAAGAGAAGTAGAAAATGCCACCATGGGGTTACAGCAATGACGCTTACTGAAGGTCAGTAGGTCATAAGCATGACAACTAAACCTATGTGGTATACTTAAATACCATAGAAACAGCAAAATCAAGTAAATATTAAACATGCTGTAATGCAAAACCAGTCTCTTGAAAAATTAGTCTCTAACATTGTGTTCAAAAAATAGGCATGCTTAAATCTTTACTTGAATTCAGAGGTTGGGCTGATGATAGTAATGAAAGATACAGTGTCCTTTTTTCAGTAACAGTGGTAACTACAGAGTCAGAAAAATGGCAAACTAAGAGTTGGTCTAACTGAGTATATAGTTGTAAGGTGCACAGCTCAAATATAACTTTACAGTGTGATTGGGGAGGGAGGAGGTATGAATGGTTCTAGGCAAGATACTGTGTGAATATCACTAATGTTAAAAGGGAAAGATATTAAGCTGATTTGGATAAAAGAGATGCAAAATAAATCTTAGGACTTATGTGGGGTAGAGGTGAGTGTAGGAAGTGGCAAGATAGGGGAATCCCTAAAGGAGAAAGAAAGCAAGATATGTGTAATCAATCAATTGCATGGAGGTAGTCCTGGAAACAGAATGGGGGTGAAAAATTGGTCCCAGATATTAGTTAAAGACAGACTGAGAAGATGGGAAGAGGTTAAAGAGGAATATCAGCTTGAGGAAAATTTAGAGAGAGAATATAGAAGTTTAGTAAACGTAAAGAAAGATATATAAAGAAGGATTATGGGGGGATTGCATGATACCAGAAACAGGTCAAGAAAGAGAGGAGAGGAGAGGAGAAGGTTGGCCAACTAGGGATCTTATAGCATTGTTAAAGACATGGATACAGGAAGGCAAGTGGAAAAAGACGGAGGAACATGAGAGGAACTGGGAAAGGGACACAGTTAAGGCAATAGATAAGGATGAGTGAGGAATATAAAAGAATTGCCTAAAGTAGTGTCAAAAGTCATGCAATTTTAAGATATTTGCATGGAGGTTTCTGCACTATTATTTCTATACACTGCAAAGACTGGTGAAAATGTTCCCAAATGTGAAGGAAAAATTTTGGAGATGTGAGGAGGGAAAAAAGGGACAGGGATGCACATTTTTTGAGAGTGTGATAACTTAGAGGTATTTAGGCAACATATACAATAGGTGATTAATAAGTTATTTCAGTTAACAATTGTGGATTCAAGAAGTTGCTTTTGCTAGGTTACTCCTCCATAGTACTAGAAAGAGGTTGTAATGGGCTTGTTCATCACTGACTGTAAAAAAGTGATAACTAGGAAATGAAAGCTGAAAGATACACCAGGAAGAAGAGAGCTAATACAAATATTGGATAAGTTAGAAAAGCTTGAAAGAGAACTGGGAGATGAGAAATATAGGAACAGGCACTAGAGGAAATGGGACAGATGAATTCAATGTTCAGTCCTACATGGAATGCAAAAATGGCATACCTACAGATACATAAACAGAATTGCTGAGCTTTCTGTTTAGGAATGGAGGTATGAAGAGGGGTGAGATTAGACAATGATTCACCTATGGTGGGGAAGGGGGGTTATAAATAGTTAATGACATAGGGGAAAGACATAAAAATAAGTAGGAACTGGTATGGATTTCAAAAGAAGTAAGGGCAAAATTAACAGTAAACAGAATGGAAAGAATAATAAAAGGTTATGGAGAAGAGATGTTCAAGAGGAAAGGATATTAAGTAAGACAGTTACATTACGTTGTGGCCTTAAAGATATACAACTGGAAAATTGATCAGAAATCTAGAAATAAGGAGATACATGTATGCTATGAGGAAGATAAAAGTAAAGATAAGAAGAAGATCATGGTAGGCATCTGATGGAGTACTTGAAGTACTGTAAACCCTGACTTGAGCTGTTCATCTGTATAATAATATATGGATGAGGTATGGGGATGATTTTCTTTTTTTATTCAATGGACAGCTGTCAGGGTGAATACTGCCCTTGCACAAAGCATGAGGTGTACAGAAATGATGCAAAGTTGATGTAGATTGAATAAGGATTTTTTTTCTTAAAAAAAAAAAAAGATCTCTGCATTGTGTGTGTGTGTCTGTGTGTGTGTGTGTGCACCTACTACTTGAAGTAGAAACCTGATTCTATGACACTGTTACACTTTTAAAGTAAATCAGTAAAGGGGTTTTCCACTGACAATACACCCCTGATGTGGGAAGCTGTGTCCTCTAACAAAAGTTACTATTTACATGTAATAACCTTGCGATTGCTGTATCTTGCAAAGGAGGAAGTACTCTAATTCCACTTAAATTCTTGCTCTTGTAAGGTATGGAAATGCGGTCCTCTGAATACATACCATTGAGAACAGAGAAGGTTGAAAAAATCACATTTGATGCTATTTATTTAAATCTTAACTGATTTATTTTTTACCAAGTAAATGGATTCATCCCTAAACTGTTGATACCAGCAACCAAGGCTCAGTATTGAAGACACAGAAAATTAAGTTCAAGGAAACCTTGCTGCCCAGAACACAATACAAAAGCAATCCAACAAAAGACAGGGAAAGGACTGAGTGTATCAACAAACTGCAAAGATAAATAAAGCTTTATAAAGCACAAGCCCTGGTCAAATTCTAAAAATACACCACTAAATAACGGAGTGCTTCAAGTACAACTTGAAAACAGATCTTCAGGATCACTGTTCTGGTTACTCTAAAATTTAGCTACCAAAGCAACTGGAAAATGGCCAGGGTTTTGAAGCTTTGAGTCTCCTACATATCTATATCTGTATCTCTCCCTATATGTATCTATGTGTATGTATGTATACACACACACACACACACACACACACATATATATATATATATCTATATCTATATCTGTTTATATATATATATATATATATATATATATATATATGAGTCTACTTCGACCCACTGAAAGCACACTTCTACGAAACTTAAATAAGCAATATGAGTTCCGCGAAAGTGCGTTTCATTGAAAAAGCACTTTCACAAAACTCAGTACACTGAACACAAACAAAAAAGACACACAGAAAAAAATAACACAAATACATTTATGCGGGGGGCAAGCCCCCCTGTACCCCCAACACCCAACATTACTTACATATACTAACTCCAAGATGTCACTACAGTGAGGAAAAGGGAATATTCCCTTATCCTCACTGTACCATGATCTATGACAAAGACTCGGTGTACTGAGTTTCACATAAGTGCATTTTCGTTGAAACTCACTTTCGCAGAACTCAGATCGCTTACTTAAGTTTTGTAGAAGTGTGCTTCCGGTGGCTCGAAGTAGACCCATATAGGGACCGCTGCTGTTTGGCATTTTGAAGTAAAAGCCAGTACCAAAGAGTTTTGGCTGACTATATTTGCAGAAGACTGCAAGCTAGGAGCAGTCACTGAATCTCGAAATGACTTAGCCATTCTGTAAGAAGGTTTGTCCAAAATAAATAACTGGCATGTAGACATACATACATACATGTGTCTGTGTGCATGTATATAAATGTAATATATAGGGACTGGAGTGTAATAAACGTGGCACTGCAGGACTTGAAGACATGTTTCCATATTTCACAATTCTAGATATTTTATACACCTGAGAGTAAAAAGAACTCAAAATATTCCTGTTTATTTATTTACATACACTCCTGACTCCCCTTAATTTCACTGGGGCTGTTCTGAACTTCTTTGGTGTGGTTATACACCTGCTGTAGAGAAGAGCAGCTAGGGAGAAACAAAGTGGGCAATTGTCTTGGGCACAAAGTGTGAGGGATACAGTTGACTAATCTAATCACTGTTTTATGCATACCAGCATTCAAAAGATGGTACTGCATTTGCAGTCAAACCTGAACACTGAAGCACTCCCTGTGTAAAACTGTAGTTTACCACTTGCTACAGTTTAAAAGTAAAATACTTTTTTTCTCTTTAGAAAGACCACAGTACTGTAGCATTGTGTATGTGTGTGTGTGTGTGTGTGTGTGTGTGTGTGTGTGTGTGTGTGTGTGTGTGTGTGTGTGTGTGTGTGTGTGTGGTCTGCCACCTGTAGCAACTGCTTACTACATGGTAGCAAACATTTTGCTACAATTTAAAAGTAAAAAAAATGTAAACTAAAACCTGAGTGCTGTAGCACTCTCTGTGCAGGATATAAACTGTAGCAACTACCTGCTACAGCTTAAAAGAAAAAAAGAGTTTTTTTCTTTTCTTTTTTTTTTCTACTATGTTACGAAGGAGGTTTAGAGGCAGGGTACAAGAATGGAAACCCGATTGGCTCCTGCATTTAAGCAGGCCCAGGTATCTGATCATAGACTTTTTTTTGCTCTTCCAATGAAGAACTCGGGCAGGGGGGCATATATCTGGCCACCTGGTTGGTGTGCCATTAGAAGAATCGGCCTTTTTTTTGTTTGTGTTTTTGCTCTTCCACTGAAGAATGGGGGTGGATGGATGGGAAACTGTGTGCAGGAAGGCTAATGGTTTTGCAGAAATACTACTTTTTTTGGGATCTTCACTTCAAGAGCTGAGAGGATGGGACTGGCACAGTATGCTGGCTAAGCCAGCTATGCCTCTGTGCTGTAGTATCCTTTAGTGTTTAGAATTGGAGAGGGTATAGCAATATCAGATTAATACAGGTTAAGTTTTACATTGCTTGTTTCAGTATAAGAGCATAGGATAGTGTTTCTTTGAGGAACATTTTCTGAATGGCCACCATTACTTTTAGATTTATTAGAATATTTGTTGTAGTACTGCATTTTATCTGCACTTTGTAATACAAGTGTATTTTATTTGATTTTAATGTGTTTGCCTTTTTAACACACATTCTTCCTGTGACTCAGAAAAATGTCCATGTCATGGTAGTCAATTATGCAGAATGCACGGTCATACACAGGGTGAGTGCAATTCTGCAACACACTGAGTATGAGCATGGAAGGCAGAGGAAACCCAATGGCCCCCGCATAGTATGCTAATAGCAGTAAAGGACCCAGAAGATGCAAACAAGGGCAGACAATATAGTGGACTAATACAAATATATACATTCTATGAATGCATGCACTAGCACCACTGACCATAGAAAAATTCTGGAGCCACAGGACGTGAGTTACAGAATGATGTATGGGGTAGCTGCAGCATTAACAAACTTGTATAACAACAGGATGAACTTACTGATGGCAGTCACAATGCCTAGCATTTCACTAATTTATGACTAGAGTCACCGTGCAGAAACTGGTGGAGATGCAGCTCCCTCATTTGCAGGCCTATGGGATTCGTGGAGTACTTATCCCTGTGGATATCAAATTATGTGTAGCTTTGAAAATACTAGCTACATGGACCTTTTGGTGACCAGTGAGGGATATGGCAGGGGTTTCCCAGGCATCTGCCTCAAGGATACTCCAACAGCTCCTTGATTAAATGCTACAGCATGTGAGGGAGCATATGTAGTTTCCATGTACCACAGAGAAGAGAGCAACAATATGAGGGATCTTTATGACATAGTTCACTTCTGTGCAGTGTTAGGGGTGGATCCACAGACTGTACCCACATTGAAATAAAGGCCACATCTTGGTAACTGGGAAGAAAGTATGTTAACAATAAAGATTATCACTCCATCAACTGTCAGGTGGTATGTAATACACAGAGTATAATCTACAATGTATTGGCAGGTCACACAGGAAGTACCTATGACTCCCACATATGGCACGTGTGAACTATATTAATGGTTTGTGTGGGGCAAATTTCTACGAGGTCATCTTATTGGTGATGCTGGATACAACCTGGCACCATGGTTGATGACATCCATCAAAAATTTGCAGACAATGGCTACAACAATGCCCTGCCACAAACCCAAGTCACTGCTGAGCATGTGATTGGCTTGTTGAAGACGCGCTTTTGCTGCCTATACATATCTTTTGGTGCCCTGGAGTACGACCCTGGCATACTGAGGAAACAGTTGCAGCAGGGAATACACATGCAGAAGGAAATGTTTCCACACACCAGGTACTGGATGATAAGCTTGATAAGGAGGCTGTGGAAGACTATGCCAGATGAAGGTGGGGACAACATGCTGTGTCTACTGGCTAAGAGGCAAAACTAGATCATAACAATGGGCTGCATTAAAGCATTATACAGAAGATTAAAAGTCATACATGCAAACCTATTACAAAGCTGTTCTCATCCATGCATAGAATAGCTACATTGTGAATCAGAAGCAGGTTACCAAAATAACAAAGCAGAGAGGGTAGAGCATGGATGTTCTTCCTGTTTCACTGTTGCAGTCATTACATTTGGGTAATCTACTGGCAGGTTACCCTCAGTTGGCCTGAATAACAAAGTCTTGGGTCCTGTGTCAGTTGCTGTCTCCTCTTCAATGACATCAGTTCGTGGGTATAAAACATGCAGCTGACGCCATTTTATTCTTTCTTGCCGTGCGGTGCCCGAAGCAGAAGCAGTTAGCAAGTGCCGGTCGGTCGACTCCTGAAATTTTCGCATTTGAGTTTCAGAACCGAAGTCTTCAAACTAAAGCTAAGTACCCCGTTGGGGAAACTTTTTCTTGTTCCTTACCAATGTCAGTAAAAGTTAATAATTGCATTACTTGTGGGAAGCAAATACCTCATAAGGATTTTCATTTGTACTGTATTGCTTGCCTAGGCCCAGATCATAACATGCCTTACTGTCGGTTTTGTGCTAGGTTTAACCAACGCACTATTAAGCGTCGGTATATTTTTGCTTCTAAATATTTTGGATCAAGATTTAATTATCCTGAAATGTCGTTGGTTAGCAATCTGACTACCGGAGTTCACAAAAAAACACAAAGAAAAATACAGAGACAGACCGTGGAGGTCCAAAACCGACAACGAAGCTTCTCCTAAGCCAGTCGCCGGTTCGCCGGTACTCAGTGAGGTGCTTTTGCAGCCCCTGATACCCGCTACTTTTGAATCGCAGGCCTCTACCGAGACCCATTTGGAGTCCGGCATGCCACGAGATTCTCAGAGTATTGAACCTGTGGATGTCTCTCCCTTGGATGGGTCTGGAGCCGCTGAGCAGGCACCGGCTTCTGAGGGTTTTTTCAGGCCTCAACATTTTTACATTCAACTGATGCCAGCCTCAAAAACAAGGTCAAAAACATCTTCTATGTCTAAAAAACTGATGCATGAGCCACGTGCTCAGGCCCCTATGCCTAAAAAACAGATGATCAAAATGGCTGAGGACTTAATTACCTTGATCAGGGGTTCCCACCCCCCGCTAAGAGGCCTAGGCAAGGCACTGATTATGAGTCTTCAGATCAGGATTCAATTTCTTCTGATTCCTCTTCTGATCAGGAATTTTCTATTCCACCCTATGAGGATTCTGATGCAGAGGAATCCATCTCGTCTGCATCTCCTCCTGAGGATTACTCTTTTGGAGAGACTTTGCATACTTTAAGGGAACATGTTCACTGGGAGAGTCAGGACTTCTCTGAATCAAAAAAGAGGCTTAGGGATTTCCTTCTTCTTCCTCAGCATAGGCCTTTGGCAATACCTCCTGTATTAGACATTGTTGATGATGTGTTTTCGGAATCAAGCATGGCTCCTGATTCCCTTCCTCTGGCTCCTAGTAAGCCAGACAGATATTACAGGGTTCCTGACTCCCACAAATTTCTATTCAAAAATCCTGCTGCTGATCCTAAGACTATTTCACAGGGTCCCAAGGGTGTAAAGGCCTCTACAGCCAAAATCCTACCCCCTCTGATAGAGATTCCAGGGCGCTGGATAGATGGGGAAAGAAGATTTATACATCTGCTACCTTAGCAATCAGGGCCTTAAACTGCCAGTTTCATATGCTTAAATATCAACAGCATGCTATGGGCTTACTGAAACAGAAAATTATGTTGATTTCTGATTGTGTGGAAAATAAAGAGTTGCAGGAATTATTGCATTCAGCAGAACAGGTTGGAAAGCATACTCTGCAATGTGGTTTTGATTCCTTGGAGGCCTCTGGCAGGGCCGCAATTACTGGATCTGTGATTAGAAGGCATGCCTGGCTCAAGGAGCAAAATCTGCCTGATCATGTTAAAGCTAAATTGTTGGATGCCCCCTTGCAGCATAATACTCTGTTTGGTACTAAGGCAGAAGAGGTTTTAAAGAAAATGAAAGACACAAGCTAAATCTATGTAAACTGTACAAGATTTCTTGCAAGTGCAGCCTCCCAGGTTCAGCAGGCATTGGCCTACTAAAAATTGGTCCTTTCCTGTGTCGAACAGAGCAACTCAAGGCAAATCCAAGCACTCAAAAGGCTCCAGGTACCAATCACAGGGTTCTTACAGGTCAAAGCAATGGGGTGCCTCCACCTCCAAATCTGGAGGAAACAAAGCACAACCCTACAGTAAGCAGTCTCAATGACTTTCCTCTACCATCACCAAGCACTTATCTTTTGGCAGCCTTCTTGGGGGGAAAACTAGCACTTCATGCTCAAAATTGGCAGTTAATTACCCAGGACAAGTGGATATTAAACATAGTATCCCAGGGGTACAGACTTTATTTCCATACTTTGCAATTCCAAACGGATGGCCAGATCTGCCACAAAATCAGTGGGTAGAAGCTCAGAAACAAGTTATACCCCTCATGGATATGGGGGCTATTCAACCAGTACCAGAAAAGGAAAAAGGACAAGGTTTTTATTCAAGACTTTTCCTGGTACCCAGAAAGGACAATTCCTGGCATCCAATATTGGACTTATCGATTATGAACACATTCCTGGACATTCCAAAATTCAAAATAATGACTTTACAACAGCTACTGCCTATGCTGGGCAGGAACACTTGGTTAGCGACTCTAGACTTAAAAGAGGCATACCTGCATATCCCAATAAGGGAATCAATCAGAAGATACCTCCGCTTCAAGGCAGGTTTTTTGCATTACCAGTTCTCTGCACTGCCCTTTGGCTTATCTGCAGCGCCCAGGGTCTTTACAAAGTGCCTGGCACCAGTAATTGCATTCTGCAGACAAAGAAGCATACAAATTTATCCTTATCTGGATGACTGTTTCATTCAAGCAGAGGACAAGGACACTCTTCTTCAACATCTGGCATTTGTAAAAAGGTTTCTAACATGCCTAGGGTACACTATAAATGAAAAGAAATCCCAGCTGGTACCCTCTCAAATAATTACATTCATGGGTGCAAGCATGAATACAACTGCCCAGATGGCTTACCTTATGCCAGACAAACAAAGGCAACTGACAACATACTTCAAACAAATGGCAACAAAAACCCAGTTATCTGCAAGACAAATTCTGCAGGCTTTGGAGTTCATGGCATCCTGCATTCTACTAATTCCATATGCGAGACTGCATATGAGGAAACTTCAATGGTACCTAAAAAGTTTATGGAGTCAATATTGTCACAGTCTGGAAACAATGATTCATCTCATTCCCTGCCTACAACAGGAGTTTCTTTGGTGGGCAGAGACATGTCACCAAAACAAGGGACTGTCATTCACTCTAACCCCTGCCACCCAAACCCTAACTACAGACACATCAGATTATGCTTGGGGGGCCCACCTGGCGGGGAGATGCATTCAGGGCAAATGCAGCCCAAAACAAATGCATCTACATATCAACCAGAAAGAGATGCTAGCTGTTCAGAAAGCTTTGACAGCCTTCAAGGACTTACTTCATCCAGGACAATTACTGATAAAGACGGACAACACCACGGTTATGTGGTACATAAACAAGCAGGGGGTACACATTCCTACCACCTTTGCAGACTAGCTATGGCATTGTGGAACACAGCTTTGACTTACCAAATACATCTTCAAGCTCAATTCTTGCCAGGGAAACAAAATACTCTGGCAGACGAACTAAGCAGAAATCTTATGGACCTGCACGAATGGAAACTGGATCCACAAATCTTCAGCATGTTAACACAGAAATGGGGGAGCCCAGACATAGATCTATTTGCCTCTCCCCAAAATTATCAGTTGGATGAATTCTGCAAAAGAACTCATCACAAAAAAGCATGGAAAGTGGATGCCCTATCCTTCAGTTGGAAACACCTATCAGTCTATGCCTTTCTCCCTCTGCCTCTTCTCCCCAAGGTCTTACTAAAAGTCAGACAGGAAAAACCAAAAATGATCCTAGTTGCTCCGGACTGGCCTCGCCAGCACTGGTACCCACTTCTAAGGAATATGTCTCAACTTCCTCCTTGGTACTTGCCTCAAATACCTCATCTACTATCTCAGCAGAACATTCAAATTCTGCACACTCAGCTCCAAACTCTGAATCTTGCAGCATGGCTGATCATTTAATTATTCAAACAGCACCGCTCAGTAAATCTGTGATGGATGTCATTTTGGAAGCCAGAAGGCCTAGTACTAGAAAATCTTATGCTGATAAATGGAAGAGAGTCTGTGCTTGGAACCAAGCACAAGGAACAGACACAGCAAAGCCCAATATTCCTCAGATTTTACAATATTTGACTGAGATGCTTGACAAGGGCCTATCTTTTTCTTCAATAAAAATCCATGCCTCTGCCATCTCGGCTCATTACAACACAGAGTCTCCTCTCTTTTCTCATCCTCTGCTTAAACAGTATCTTTGAGGGGCCAAAAATTTAAGGCCTCCTAGAAGATCACCAACTCCTGTATGGGACCTCAATTTTGTGCTGGAAAAACTCACCCTGCCTGCTTTTGAACCAGCAGCTACTGCAGATATAAAATGTCTATCTTGGAAAACAACTTTTCTCTTGATAGTCACTTCAGCAAGAAGGGTTTCAGAACTACAGGCTCTCATGGCTGTGGAGCCTTTTATTACATTTTACCCGGACAGGGTGTCCCTCAGGACCAATCCTTCTTTTATGCCTAAGGTGGTATCCAGTGTGGCTCTTAACCAGACAATTCACCTGCCAACATTTTACCCAAATCTGCAGAACAAGGGGGAGCGGATTCTGCATTCATTGGACGTACACAGACAACTAAGATTCTACTTAAACAGGACCAAATGTCTAAAAGTCTGAGCAACTACTGGTAGCATTTGCTACAGGGTCAGAGGGAAGGCTATATCAAAGCAGACTACTTCTAAGTGGATAAGCCACTGCATTTGTTTCTGCTACTTGCACCATGGTAAACCTGTGCCCAAGGGGATCAGGTCACATTCCACCAGGGCTGGCTCTACCTCAGCAGCTTTTCTCAGAAGGGTTCCAACCAAAGACATTCTAGAGGCTGCTACTTGGAGCTCTGTTCATACCTTCACAAAGCATTATCACTTGCCTCTCTTCTCCAAATCCAGGGCAGGCTTTGCCACTGTAGTTCTACAGGGCCTTATAGCTGCTCCTAATGCTGTTTAGTTCCATCCTCCCATCCATAGCTTTGGGATTCTACCCAAATGTAATGACTGCAACAGTGAAACACGAAGAACATAGTACAGTTGTGCAGACTTACCATAAATGTAGATGTTCGAGTGTATTCACTGTTGCAGTCTGGGTTACCCACCCGCCATCCCCCTTTTCTATACATTTTCTTTCCTTCACTATATACTAAAGCCTTTGTAGTGTATTTGCTTTTAGATGAAGGTAAAGTTTATGTTGCTAAAAGTGCATTTACATATATTTCTGTTCATTTAAATATATATATATATATATATATATATATATATATATATATATTTTTTTTTTTTTTTTGCTCCCCATTTGTGGGGCACCTGACATCTGGGGCAAGAAAAACTGAATAAAATGGCGTTGGCTGCATGTTTTATACTCCTGATGACCTGACGTCATGGAAGAGGAGACAGCAACCGACGCAGAACCCAAGACTTTGTTATTCAGGCCGACTGAGAGCAACCTGCCAGCAGATTACCCAAATGTAATGACTGCAACAGTGAATGCACTCGAACATCTACATTTATGGTAAGTGTACACAACTGTACTTTATCAGCATTTGCACTGGTGGAGAAGGACAGTGTGCAATGTCATCTACAGGAAAATGTATGCATGATTATATGACTGATATTAACCTGGTGCTGTTTTTGTCAAATGTGGAGAGGATGGGTCCTAGAGTATACTGGGCAAGGAGAGGGCACTTTTACCTTTTCTGTGCTTATGTGTGGATGTGGGCATTGGAGCCGTATTTGTGTGTGTGTGTGTGTCTTTGCTGGAACAAAGTTTCAGGAAAAGGTGCACTGTGGTGAGCTACTACAAAAAGAGGGCACCCACAGGAGAAATGAGAGCATTTCATGCATCCTCCCATCACAGGTGTATACTCTCCTGAGAGGGTCACAGTCACAATCCAACCCTTGCTTATAAGAAGGTGTGCTGTTTGAATGTGAGCAATGACCCACTCACATCTGAACCTAATCATGTCTACAATGGATGGTGAAGTAGAAGTAGTGACACTGCATGTACTCAACCTAGGCCTTTCCTTTCCATAACATGTCCAGCACTGGAGGAAGGGTCAGAAGCTTCATAAAACAAATGAACACAGTAATTAGGATTGTCCATAGAGATCCATGAGATATAACAAAAGTAAACAGAATATATTACTGTGCTGCTAAATTAATAACTGATACAATTCTACCACAGGAACATAGGGTAGCAAGGGAAAAGGGGGGGAGGCGAATGCATCATTGAAATATCAAATAGAGAAAACTATAAAGCAGCTAAGACAAGAAGTGTCATTGTTAGAAGATTATAGAAGAGGGAAAAGATCGACAAAAATATTAAGAAAGATAGATGCGATAAAAGCAGTGCACAGTATTAGAACAGACAAGGATCTATTATGCACTATTGGAGATAACAAAAGCACAGTTTTGTACCTACCATAAATGTAGATGTTCAAGTGTAGACACTGCTGCAGTCATTACACTTGGGTTATCCTGCCATCAGGTGGTTCCCCAGTCGGCCTGAGTTCCAAAGTCTTGGTCCGGCGTTGGTTGCTGTCGCTTCTTCCCTGACGTCAGTGCGCCAGGGGCATATAAGATGCAGCCGACGCCATTTTCTTCAGTCTTTCTTGCCGCGCGGTGCCTGAAGCAGAAGCAGTTCGCCAGTGCCAGTCGGCTGACTCCTGAGATTTTCATTACGAATCCAGAACCGAAGTCTTCTAAAAAGCTAAGTACCCCGCTCGGGAAACTTTTTCTTGCCTCAGACCAATGTCAGTAAAAGTTAATAATTGTATTTCTTATGGGAGGCAAATACCTCATAAGGATTTCCACTTCTACTGTATCCCATACCTAGGCCCAGACCATGACATCACTGGCTGTTGGTTTTGTTCTAGGCTTAACAAGCGCACTATTAAACGTCGGTTTAATTTTGCCCGACATTATTTTGGCAGAAAATTTAATTACACCATGCCGTCGGAACTTCCGATGACCGGAATTCATAAAAAGCGCAAGGACAAGGACAGGCATCCGAGGCCCAAGACTGATGACGAGGCCTCTTCAAGGCCGGACGCCGGTTCTCCGGTTTTCAGCGAGACGGCTACACAGCCCCTGATGACCACTTCAATAGAACCACAGACCGCCTCCGACTCCCACGTGGAGCTGGTTGGGCCTTCGGACGCTCCTGCAATTCAGATTACCGAACTTAATCCTACAGAGGGAACCGAAGTAGCTGAACAATCCAGAGGGTGTTTTCAGACCTACCCAGTTAACTATTAAACCCTCTGTTAAGTCTAAGCCTCCGGCATGACGGCAGGAGAACCCAAGTGTAATGACTGCAGCAGTGTCACACGATGAACATTTAAAAATTTCAAAGCAGGTGGAAAGACTCAGAAGATACGAAGATAAATATAAGGGAAAAGCACAAAATAAGCAATTTACTGATGACCCAAAAAAGTTTTATGGAGAATTGGGAACTAAGGTAAAAGGAATTGATAGACCGCCGAAAAAAGAGGAAGTAGATACATTTTGGAGAAGTATCTATGAAGAGCCTGTGGAATATAACAAAGATGCTAAATGGCTAGAAGAAGTAAAAGAAAGAATAAGAAGTTTAAAGGTACAGGATATGAAATGGGATGAAATATACAGAGAGATTGAAACAAAGTTGAGAAAACCCTCTAATTGGAAAACCCCAGGCCCAGATGCAGTACCTAACTTTTGGCTTAAAGTATTAACTTCTTTACACGAGGATCTAGCCATGAGTCAGAACTATTTATATGCACACCCCAAACAGACACCACATTGGTTAACAACAGGAAAAACAATACTCTTACTTAAGAGTGAACCTGCAAGCTACCCTAAAAATTACAGACCAATAACTTGTCTTCCGACAACATATAAACTATACATGGGGATTGACGCCGACAGAGTTTATAGTCATTTAAAAGAAACTCAATTATGGCAGTAGAACAAAAGGGCAATAAAAGAAACTCATATGGAACAAAGGATCATTTGTTGTTAAATAAAGTTATAGTGGAGAACTGTAAGAAAGGGAAGAATCTAAGTAAGGCATGGACTGACTATAAAAAAAGCATTTGATAGTATACCACATTCATGGATAAAAGCGTGCTTAAAATGTATAAGGTACACCCTACATTGATTGATTACATTACAGTAACCATGAAACAGTGGCAGACCACTTTGCAATTAAACCATGATAAAGGACAGATTATTATCTCAGGGATAAAAATCCATAGGGACATATTCCAGGGTGACTACCTGCCACTGTTGCTATTTTGCCTTGCATTAATCCATTATGCTGTTTACTTAACAGCTTAGGTCATGACTATAATTTGGCTTCTAGAAAACAACAAAGTCTAATGACTTCTCATCTTCTCTTTGTCGATGATTTAAAACTGTATAGATCATCAGATGAGGAACTGAAAGCACAGCTGCAGGTTGTCAAAACTTTTTCAGATGATATTGGAATGTCATTTTGTCTTGATAAATGTGCAAAAGCAACCTTAAAAAAAAGGAAAATTGCAGCACCAGAAAAACATCAGCTTGGGACAAGAATGTGATATAAAAGAACTTGAGCAAGAGAGGGGTGTATAAATATTTGGGAATTGATGAAGGATCAGCAATAAAACATGAACAAATGCGAATAAAGCTTAGTAAGGAGAACTTTAGAAGACTTAAATTAATCCTGAAAACAGCATTGAAACCTAGGAATAAGATCCAAGCTATAAATCAATTTGCTCTCCCTGTCCTAGCTTATAGTTTTGGAGTGATTGACTGGCCCCAAAAAGTGTTGGATAGACTGGATATTAAAACAAGAAGGATGCTTCATGCTCACCAAATGATTTATATAAATCAGTGTATACCAAGATTACATACTCCCCATTCTGATGGAGGGATGGGCCTCCTTGAAATTGATTACATGTATAGATCTGCAATCGTGGGACTCCACACATATCTACTGACCTCACAAGATCCAAATGTGGTGAAAGTTTTTAAATATGAGGAGAATAAATTTAAGATTACATCTCTGCTTAATTTAGCAGAAGCAAATCGATGTCAAGCAGGAATGGAAATCAAACAAAGTCTACTCTTCAATTTTTCCCTTGGAACTAGACAAACACTCAACTTCAGCACTCAAACCATTCATTTCTCATCCTGGCACTTACTCAAAACTCATAGCAAGCACTAACAAACTTTAGGACTAAACCCCCCTATACTGTAGAGAAGGACAAGGCTCTCTATTCGACCTTACTAGCCAATCAGTAAAACAGTTCACTGTACCTATCCAGGCATGTCCAAAGGCAGTTTCAGGTGTACTCCCGGATCCAACTGGTGAATCTGGGCATTCTGAGGCAATGTTACAATTGCCTCATGTACACAGACAATCCTCTCCTCCTTCCACCAAACACTAATACATGCGAGAGATGCAGTTATACAGCCAAACTGGAGGCTAAGCTCTCTCATCTCAAGACTGGACCAGGCAGTCAAGAGGAGAAGGGAATTACTTGCATCACACCACCAGTCTCACATAGTCCTATGAAACCAGTACCAGCAAAAAATACACATAAATCCATGAAAACATACTCAAAGGCTCTAAATAAAAATATGCAAAAGCAACAGAGACCTCCAAAGCAGACATCCAGGCAACCTCCACCCCCCAACACAAACCATGAAACACATACTTCACAAAACCAGTGTGCTATGCAATCACAGCCCTTAAGGCAAAATAACATACCCAACACACTAGTAATAGGTGACGCTATAGTCAGGCACACTGATGTCCCACTCACTAGACTGAACAAGGAGAAGGTTACTGTTAGTGCCTGTTGGGTGCCAGGATCTGCCACATAACACAAGCACTCAGGTCACTCCAGAACAAGTAGAACTATGACTCTGTCATTGTCCATGTTGGTATGATTGACCTGAGCCGTACCTCCCTGGTCTGTATGGAAAGAGACATGGAGGAGCTCTCTGATGACGTAGCCCAGGCCGGTATGATCCTGCCCTCACCAAGAATGATACCACGATATAGAGAAAAAAATATCAATTTCAACAATTGGCTAAGCTTCTGGTGTCATTCAAATGGAATACAGTGTCTGTCAGCCTGGGATGACATGCTCGACAAGCCACGCTGCTTCACTAGAGACAGCTTGTACCTGTCACCCTTAGGATTTCGAATACTGGCCAAGGCTCTTGCCACCCCCATAGTGCCTTTTTTAGGCAAGGCTCAAAAGACAAACCCACCACCGTAAATAGCACAAGTAACAAAAAACATAAAACTGAGGGTAATGCTACTCAATGCCAGAAGTCTAAACCTCAAAATGCATGCACTCGAGGTACTCCTCAGTATGGAGAAAATCGATATATGTGCAGTAACAGAAACCTGGTTTAAGGCTCCAGAGAGCACCCCAGCATTACCAGGCTGCAACTCATACCATACATTTTGGCCGCAAAACCTAGACCAAAAATACAAAAGGCGGGGGAGTATCCATATTCATCAAGGATACCCACACCTCCAGGTTAGTGGCACAGCACGATGCTTCAGAGATCATCCACGTGCAACTAACAATGGACAAAATGGCTATTCAAATTATAGCATGCAACAGATCACCCACCATGTCCCAGGACCCCCACTTCGCATTCCTGGAAACACTGGGAAACATAAAAGTCCTACCAAACACCTTGATATTGGGTGTTTTCAATTACCCAAACATTAAATGGGAGAACTACTCAAGTACAAACTCTCTTGCCCAACATTTCCTAGAATTTATAAACTCAAACGCCCCGGATCAACTAGTCAACACCCCCACCAGAGGTGAACACATATTGGACCTGGTCATCACCAACATGGGCGACTGGTGTTCCACACCAGACATCAACCCCTCGTCGGTTAGATCTGACCATAAACTAATCACTCTGGATATCCACATTTCGCCACCACCCCCGGTCAAAGAAACCACCGTGAAAAACTTTTCAAAAGCAAACTTCACGTTACTTAAGACCGAGGTGGGAAGTTTCAAAGCCCCCATGCTAAAGTATAACGCTGTCCAAGCTGCAAAATCCTTTACTAATGCACTCTACGAGCACCTACAAGAATGCATGGATCATGCTATCCCAAACAAAATGAAGACTCACTCCTCCAAGAAAAGGAAACCAGTCTGGTGGACCCCTGCCATAAACAAGCTATACAACAGAAGGAGGAAACTAGCACAGAAAAGAATAAAATCCCAAGAAAGAAAGACATCCCTCATCAGTATCAGCAAGAAACTACGTTCCCTCATAAAGTCATCCAAGGCTAGCTTCAAAAGAAAAATTGCCATGGACTCCAAAGATAACCACAAGACATTCTTTAGCTATGTCAAGAACCTAAGTGGCAATTCTCAGATCTGCTCGGAGTTAGTGCAGAATGGCACAAAATACACTGAACCGACCGATATAGCCAACATCCTGGCAGACAGATTTAGTGCAAACTTCACTCCCCTCTCACCCCCAAAACGGCCCATAACTATACCAGAAGAATGCAGTGCTCCTGAAATCACTGACACTCAGGTTAAAACAGACCTCTCCAAAGCCAAAAACACAGCATGAATGGGACCAGACAGTGTCCCAGGCTGTGTCCTAGACGAGCTCAAAGATGAACTAACTCTTCACCTAAACACACTGTTTAAACTCAGCCTCTCCACAGGCTATGTTCTCACAGAGTGGCGCACAGTAACAGTTATTCCGTTCCACAAAGGTGGAGCTACAATGGACCCCGGGAACTATCACCCTATATGCCTGACTAACTGGGTCTGCAAAGCTATGGAGCGCATCATCATGGATCTCATTAACAGAGACATTGGGAGCCTCCAAACACTGGACCCTACCCAGTTCGGCTTTGTTAAGGGCAGATCATGCCTCCTAAACCTGGTGGACTTCTTTGAGACAGTTACCAAAGCTATAGACGAAGGAAAGGTGGTCCACACAGCCTACCTAGACCTCGCAAAGGCCTTCGACACCATTCCCCACTCAGGTATTACAGACAAGCTCACCAGCCTGAACATAAACCCCTACGTCACGAGATGGTTTGCCAACTGGCTCATGGATAAAACCCACATGGTAGGATTTGCAGGAGCTAGGTCTGACTCTAAACCGGTTACAAGTTGCGTTCCCCATGACTCAGTCCTAGGACCCCTCCTGTTCGGCATATACTTCTCAGAGGTACAGGCAAGCACAGGAGGACTAAGGCTGACCAAGTTTGCAGATGACTGCAAACTAGAGGCTATAATTGACTCTCCGGCTGACACAGACATCCTCCAAAAGGGTCTCACTGAGACAGATACCTGGTGTCAAAACCATGGCCTCAAGCTAAATGTCAAAAAGTGCATAGTCATCCCCTTTGGAAAAAACAAAGTACCCACAAGCTATCACATAGGTAGTAGCCCCCTAAATACGGAAGATGTAATAAGGGATCTGGGGACCCAAGTAGATAGTAACCTCTCCCTTGATAATCACATTGCCAAAGTGGTTAGAAAATCGTTCTATGTGGCCCACCTAATCACAAAAGGGTTTGCATCCAGATCGAAACAGGTCATTTGATCCCCTCTATGCATCACTCATCAGAGAAACAAAAGTTGACCAGCAAGAGCAGACATGGATGTTGAAATAAATCAGTCCTTTATTGTCACAAAATATTCAGACCGGTTTCAGCAAAGATTGCCTTCTTCAGTGTAGGACAAACAAATAATGCCCTGTGATCATATGTAATATATACATAAGGCAAGCCAATAGGCAAACAGAAGTCATGAATATTCATGTGAAGCTAATAATGAGGAATACTGAAAGTACCCTCAAGCTTTCTTCTAACAAAAAAAACTGATACAAAAAAACAGTATAGCAATTAATGCTAAAATAATAAATGTCAACATTTGCAAAAATGAAAAAAAAGAAAAAAATGGTAAAAAATACACCTGAATGTGAACTAATAACAGTAGTAACATATTATGAACCATGTAAAAATGCAAAATTGTATATTACATGTACAATATTCCTCATTATGAGGAAAAAATTATTTAAACAAATAAATAGATAATCCAATACTACACATGACTGTTATACATTTGGTATATGCATCATAATGAATAATAAATGCCCCAAAATAATATATAGTATAGAAATACCATAGGTAAAAAACCACAAATATATATAAATATGAAGCCTAAAATTAGACATTGACTGTGTATCGATGTTAGATGGCAGATAAACTCTGTATGATGGATCCCTATAAATGGTCATTGAGGCCTGTACCAACATACTCTCAAACATCCACAAGCCAAATATACCTTTATGATTATTGATCGTATTACAGGCGATCGCAGTCATAAACAGGGTTGGCATAGTCTTTTGGATCATAAAGAGAAATACTGGATAGTTACTCTAGGGTGCCTTTTCTTTCCTGGCCTCAATGACCATTTATAGGGATCCATCATACAGAGTTTATCTTCATATTTATATATATTTGTGGTTTTTTACCAATGGTATTTCTATACTATATATTATTTTGGGGCATTTATTATTCATTATGATGCATATACCAAATGTATGACAATCATGTGTAGTATTGGATTATCTATTTATTTGTTTAAATCATTTTTTCCTCATAATGAGGAATATTGTACATGTAATATATAATTTTGCATTTTTACATGGTTCATAATATGTTACTACTGTTATTAGTTCACATTCAGGTGTATTTTTTACCATTTTTTTCTTTTTTTTTCATTTTTGCAAATGTTAACATTTATTATTTTAGCATTAATTGCTATACTGGTTTTTTGTATCAGTTTTTTTGCTAGAAGAAAGCTTGAGGGTACTTTCAGTATTCCTCATTATCAGCTTCACATGAATATTCATGACTTCTGTTTGCCTATTGGCTTGCCTTATGTATATATTACATATGATCACAGGGCATTATTTGTTTGTCCTACACTGAAGGAGGCAATCTTTGCCGAAACCGGTCTGAATATTTTGTGACAATAAAGGACTGATTTATTTCAACATCCATGTCTGCTCTTGCTGGTCAACTTTTGTTTCTGTGAATTTGGTTTTGACCGTGCACTCCCCCGTGCATAGGACTTTGTTTGGTATGTATCACTCATCAGACCCATCATAGAGTCAACGCCCCATTTGGGATGTGCCTTACAAGACACCTGCAATAACTGGAAAGACCACAGAAGCACCTCACCAAGAGGATCACTGGCCACAAATAGATGCCCTATGCAGCTCGACTGATGAAACTCCAGCTGTACTCGGTTGCATACCGCCTACTCAGAAGTGATCTCTGCCTGACATACAAGGCCATGTCCAACCCAGAATTGATGGACATGCTCCACCTAAAGAAAACCATATCCCCTCGAGCCACACGCTCTAGGGATCTAAACCTCACCACAACAATAAATAGGACATGCTGGAGGGACAGATTCCTGTCCCAGAGACTTCCCATGCTCTGGAACAAGATTCCAATCTACATTAGGCAGGGCTCCTCACTAACACTCTTCAACCTTGACGAGTGGATGGGAAACAGGAAGTTTACCCTGGGGATCACTTCAGTGGCTCTGCTGGACAGAGGCACAGGGAACTAATCTAAGGGAGCGGCGAAAGCAAACACATTCCAGCTGGGCTTATAAATGCCTTTGGGCAGATAGCCTAGTACCTACCTATGGGAGGAAACATGAGCACTCGGAGGAAACCCGCACAAACGTAGGGAGAACATGCAGACTCCATACAGAAGGCACCCCAGCTGAGAATCAAACAGAAGAACTTCTTGCTGTGAGGTGACAATTCTACTGCTGCAAATACAAATAAACAAAATAAAAAACAGCCCACAACAGTGGTAAAACTTGAGTGTTACACTTTATTGAAACATACAAACAAACTGACTAAGCGCTTTCACCCTGTACTTACATGGGCATCTTCAGAGTCAACAATATAATAAAGGCACTTCCTTTTAGATCTTAAGTACCAACAATCAAACACCCTGTCAATTAATACATTATTAACTGTCAACAAATATAAACTGCTAAAAACATAAAGTGTTTCTGTTTATATTACAAATATCAAAACAAAACAAAAAAGTTAAAATTGAGCTGCAAACACGACTAAAAAATTAACTTTTTTAGTTAAAATGTACATCATTAAACTACCATGGCTCTCTGCTTAAGTACTGGTGCTACTGAAATCCCATTGTTTAAACCAGGTTCATGCTTTGCATTAAGCCTGAATTGCCACTTTGTTTCTCTAGCTGCGACTTCCAAATCAACATTCCCACCCCTTTCATTGTAGTCAACTTTATCAACAATAAAAAATGAAAAATAAAAATCTTCTAAAACTTTTACATAAAGTACTATGTAGATATACGGCACCACAGACTCCTAATAGTTTTTCCCACACAGAATCTGGTACATGCTGGACACGTTGCCACATAACCCATGTTCATGGTATTACAATTACAGCTCCCTGGACACCACAAGGTTCTGTCATAACCCTCAATTGAGACATAGGGACCATCATTAATAAATTTATAAAAAAATTACAAGCTCCACATTTTAACATTTTAGACCCATAATATTTATTGTTGTTTTTCTCATTGGACTCAAATATATCTTTTAAATTCCTTCCCCTACTGTAACCTGTTTTAGGTTTTAGTCCCAGTTTGTTTTTCAACACTGTGTCAAAACTCCAGTCCCAGGTTTTTAATATCGTATCTACTAAGTGGGGTGCGTCCTCATTATATTGCACAATCATCACATCACTACCAAAAGGGCATGCAGATGTATCTTGAATTAGGCTCACCCCACTCTTAAGTATGTAGGCCTTTTCTCTACTACTTCATGTCTAATTTTCAACAACAGATGACCACAAGCTAAGAGCATCCATTTAATCCCCAAATGACTTTGCCAACATGCAGAAAGGTTTGTCCAAATTAAATAAATGGTGGACTGAAACTAAATGTCAAAAAATGCATTATTGCAGCCGTTGGGTCATCTATCCCATGGAGTTACCACATTAACAATAAAGCCATGAAAGTTGACCCAGTTGTTTAGGATATGGGAACTTATGAGGACAGAGACCTACCTTTTGACCTACATGTATCCACTGTTGTAAATCTTTTTATATTGCACAGTTTATAAATAAATGGATTGTGTCTAGATCTAAAGATGTTATCGTATGCCTTTACTTAACCCTGATTAGGCCAATCATTTCATTTAATGCCTCCTTTAGCATGCATTTCTTCAGACACATACAATAACTGGAATGCCCACAGAGATAATTACATGGACTGACTCAAAGCTTTGACAATAATCGGTATCCTAAAAACTGCTAAGAGGTGACCTGTGTCTGGCATACATGGCATCCTCCAACCCAGTACTGATGGATTTACTTACTACACATCAGCAGGTCAAATGGTGGCAGAAATACTCTGTCTAGGGATATAAACCTCTTCTGCAACATCAACAGAACAATTTGGAGTGATAGATATATCTCGGAGAGGATACTGCTGCTCTGAAGCAGACTCCTCATCCACATAAAGCAAAGTTCATCCCTCTCCATATTCAAACACAACTTGGATCTATGGAAAGGAAACAGAATGTACTCCAGGACTGCTCCCTGTACTACTAATGGACAAAGGCAGCTCCTAAATGCTTTATCCTGTGCATAAGTTCCCTAAAATGATCTACTGTATGATCCCGGTTATTCTCATTAAGAGTAATATATAATTATTGATAATGGGAAGGGTATGGACAATCTCTAATCAAATGGGTTAGGTTGATTTAAGCCCAAAAAGGAAATTGGCTAGGCTTAAAATGGCCTTTAAGGACAGCTAGCTTAGTACTTACCTATCAACCTTCTTGTGTGCTACCTTCATATGTAATTGATAGGGCTAATGGAGGAGCAGTCCCCTTAGATTTGTTTTTATTAAATTAGTAAGTGCAGCAGATATTTTCTATGTACTACAGACCACAAAATGAAAGAAATGTATTTCACTGGAATGTCATAATTTATTTCAACACATTTACCGAATGATGTGAGATTAGTGCATTCACAAATGACAAATGATTAACTTCTTTTACAAACAAGTGTTAAATTTAAAAACACTTACTCATTTACCTTACTGTTTACATAGGAATGGACTACACATACAGTACAAACAACTTCCAGTTATCAAATTTACATAATGACCTTTCTAAGTGTGAATGACCTTAATGTAAATTTGAAATATGGTTTACACTTCTGGTTATCAAACTACACCCTGTGAGATTTGTTTTTCGCCAGATGGGCTAAGGATAACCACAATTTAGGACTAAATATATTTCTCACTATTTGTACCCATGTACACTGCTACACTGCAGATTACTGTCCAATAAATAGTACAATGCTTCTTGTAAATAGTACATTGGTATTAGTATTGTTCTTTTGCAATTGTTTTATACATATTACTTTTTTCTACACTAGTGTTGGCAGCTTCTCTTAAAGCTAGGTTGGCTTACTGGGGGATTATGGACTATGTCATGGGTTAGGTACTGGTAATAACAATACTTCAAATACACAATACTTCATAGTATTTCCTGAGTTAATTTATTAGCTTTTAGTGGTAATTCATGTTCATACCTGGCATATTAATCCCATTCCTCCTTTATATCCAATTTCTTTCTTTTGAATTCTGACAGTTCATCCATTTTTCTTCAGGGCCTCTCTTCATCTACTGTGCTGGATAGTACAACGTTCATTTTGCTGTTCTTTAGCTATCAGTAATTAATATTAATATAGTATTAACATAGCATCAACAAGTTTGTCAAACAGGTAACAGAAGTTTGTGACTAGTACTGTCACTTAGGGCAAGTTTATTGTTGTTCCAGGGATTACATATGGTATTTCCATCACTGACTCTGACAAAATAAAATAAGGATAGAATAGTAAGATTTTTTCTAAACTGTCCTGCAAATTATATACACTGGCTCACTATTAATAATAAGAAACATGTACTCTGTGAAAGCAGGTTCCCCTACACAGGCTCGAGGTGAAACTGTTTGAGGGTCAGTAGCACGGATAAAAAAGATGAACAAAATAACCCTGAATGCTGTTTCCCACAGGAAATCATTGCCAGTGCAGTTTCTAAGTGTGTGCCAGCAATGATTCACTTGGCTTGGGAGACTTTTCCCTTTTCTGAATTGGTATTATAACTTTGGGGGGCTGCTAACCCCCCTGTCAGAAAACAAGTAAAAATTATTTTTTCACCCATTTAAATTTTGAGCATTTTTTTTTCCTTTTGGCACCTTTACTTTCAGGAAGTCAGCATTTCATAGTAGAAACAATAAAGCAATTGCATAATACCAACAGGTGTAGGAGCAATCTTTAGCATTTAATGATAGCCATAGGATAGTAGGAAGAGGACATGGTATCTGTGAGACTTATCTACACATTTACTGTTAATTAGTGACTGGTTTATCAAATTAGTACAGTTAAAGGATACTGCTTAAACCTATAACATATTACTATTTAATGAGATGGGTTAAAACTAGTCCAGGGTACGGTAGCAGAGGATGGAGTAACCTCCGTTTATAAAAATGTGTTTGTTGCCATTTGAGGGAGTTATATTTATACACATTAGAATTGTTTAGACTTGTGAAGAGATACAACTGCTTTATCAGCCATGCCTTTTTATTTGACACGATCCACTGGAGTTGCTGTAGGCCTTTGCGTCTTCCATTAATAATACTAACCTAAAGTTGGCATTTAGTTTTAACTTTACCTTTAGTGTCATTAAAATGTCTTATTCAGACTTAGAAGTAATTCTGGTGCACAGAGAGTTTTGTTATGAAGTCTTTAAGATGATGGCTGATAATTTAATTTGGGTAAAGTCCTTTTGACACTTTCCAAAATTAAAAGCACTATGCCCATGAGTCCTGATAATACCAATGGATGCCTGCTAAGAAATGTAAAGCCACACTAAACAAAACCCCTCCAACAGCTCTTCAACGTCAGTCTTTTCAATGGTTACATCCCTAAAAAGTAGTGAATGGCAGCTGTGGTGCCCTTACATAAAGGTGGTCCCTCTACTGACCCTAGGGAATTACAGGCCTATTAGCCTCACTAGTATTAATTGCAAGATAGTAGAACATATTACAGCTGAACTAATAAACAATGACATAGGTGAACTTGTATCCCTGGATACACATCAATCTGGCTTTGTAAAAACCACATCCTGTCTACTCAACCTGGATGAGTTCTTTGAAAGGGTTACTGATGCCATGGATATATAGCCCGCAGTGTTTATCTGTATCTTGCCAAAGCCTTTGTCATCACCCCCCATGCTGGGATTATTGACAAATTCTCCCAGTTCAACATTAACCTATAAATAATTTGCTACATTGGAACTGGCTTTCTGACAGAACCCATATCACTAAGGTTGACGGTCTTCTCTCTAGAAAAAAAAAGTAACTAGTAGTATCTCACCAGGCTCTGTCCTCTCTCCCTTCTTCTTTGGTATATATTTCCATGACATAAAAGTCAGTATCAAGGGAATATGGCTGAACAAGTTTGACTGCAAATTTGGAGGTAGTTATGAAATCCTATTCTAGTACACAAATTCTCCAGCAAAGAGTGGACCAACCAAATGCTTGGTGCATTAATTATGGCCTTACCCTCAACAACAAGAAATACAGCAAAGTTGCCTTTGGTAAATCTAGCATCAGTCCTGCTTACTATGTAGATAACATTCACCATTTAAATCTGACATAATCATCAGGAACATGGGTACATATGCTGATAACAGGTTCTCCTTTGACCACCATGTCTCTGTGACAGAAAATCCTTCTACCTTGCACAGCTTATCCTTCATGGTATCTTCTCAAGGCCCATAGAAGTTACAGTCCCACTTTGGCCATCCCTTATTAGGCCCATCACTAAATATAATGCACCCTTCTGCAGGGGTTATTTACTTATAATAGGAGAATATTCGCACACACTTCACCAAGCACCTAAAAAAACCTTGATAGCAATCACGTCTTCACCAAAAAGACTACAGGTCTAGTACTCTTAGCTACTCTTACAGATAAAGCTCTGACCCTCTACTCAGTGTCATACAGACTCCTAGGGGATAATCTCTGCTTAGCTTTACATGCTGTGAATGACCAAGCACTCTTTGAACTTCTTCAAAATATAACAAGCAATAAAGCAAACACCTGTTCTAGAGACCTCATCCTACACTATGACATCAACACTACTAGATGTCATGACAGATACCAAACTCAACCTCTCTTCTATTTTGGAATAGGCTGCCCTTCCTATGAGACAGAGTACTTCCTTAATAACCTTTTAAAACCAGTCTGGATGACTGAATAGGTGACAGCAATCTGTACTAGGGATATGTGAAAAAGCCTATTTTACTGGGGACATTGTTAGTCTCCCACCAGTACTATGTGGTGGCGTTGAGCTTCTTGACTGTCATTTCTGGCTATAAACTTTAAAAGAACATAAGAACTAATGAAAAACATGCTGCTTAGGATTACAGTTGCTCCCTATGGCATATTAAAAGGTTACTCCACAGGAGTATCAAAAGTTTCAGGATTTCAAAACTTGTCTTAGATTTTTGCAAGGCAGTTCTGATCTTTCTACACATTTCCTTAAAAGGGGATATCTTCGAAAAATAATCAACATAGCATTCGTTAATGTATTTAATGAAGAGAACAAAGGAGGCATGCTAATTAAGAATACTGACATTAGAGAACCCTCCATGTTGACTAGCTGTACTAGAAATAATGTTACTTTGAAACAGATTGTAAAAAAAATGGTCTATCTTGACAGGGAATGGGAAACTGCACAAATATTAGGGAAAGATCTGAATTGTATGTTTGTAAGAACCACAGGCATATGTGATATGCTACGTTTAGAAAAAAATAAATAAACGTTACAACGTTCAGTTCATTTGTAAGGTTTATCCATATATTTTAGACAGACATAGCATTATTTTCAGGGTTTAATTACTTGTAATAGGAGACTACAGTATGTACAAAAATTTGTTAATATTCAACACTTTATATTGGGAAAAAGTACTTCTGCTGGACAGAAATGGCAAATACATTTATAGCATTAATACGAGAAATACGAGAAATGTACAAGTCATAAGCTTAAGATCCTATGCATACCTCTCAGCTGTCCAGATTTTCGCAGAATGTCCAAATTTTTACCTCATATTTTTGGCCTTTTCCATATACAAAAATGTAAATAAATGTCACCAGCTAGACACGCTTCAAGCGCACTAAACATTAATAAAACACAAACAAAAATGGAATATATAAAATGGTAAGTGCTTTCACATTAAAATAGTGATTTATATAATAGATAATTAGGTGAGCAGTAGAACAAGAAAAGAACAAGCATATATATATATATATATATATATATATATATATATATATATATATATATATATGTGTAGGGTCTATATGAGAACACCGAACTTTCACTTTCAATATTTCGAGTGTTCTAATATCGAACCCTATGAAATGAAAATTTAAAACATTGAACATACAGAACAGCAATTTTTTTTCCTAGGGAAAAAATTTGCTGTTCCAAAACACATACACACAACACAAGCACACCAAACAAACAGCAATCCACACACATACACCTAAACTCTTACACCTAACCCTACACTAAACTATACATACACCACTAACTATCCACTTACCTTAACCCAAACCCTAACCCTAAGGTCCGTCACTATAGCACAGTCACCTCACCCGCACCCTAACCCTAACTCACCTAACCCGCCCTAAACCTCACGTCCACACAATCGCACACTTACCTGAACCAGACCCGTAACTTTCCTCCACAGCGCTGAAAATACGGAAGCAACAGAAACGGACAACCGAATTCTTTCCCTAGGAAAAAATTCGGTTTTCTGTTTCTTCGATATTTTCAGCATTTGAACGTTCGTTGTTCTAATATAGACCTATATATATATATATATATATATATATATATATATATATATATATATATATATATATATATGTATGTATGTATATATATATATATATATATATATACATACATATACACACACACACACACACACACACACACACACACACACACACACACACACAGCTGAAGCACTCAATGAATCAGTGGTCTCAATTTCAATTTAGCCCTGAAAGTAACATTCTCAAGTCTCGCTGTGAGGAGCAAGGTATGGAAGACTTGATTGTTAATCATCTGTGATTTTTTTAGCCTGCAGCAATTGCAGATTTTAAACAAAGGTTTGTCATTTATTCCCACATCTGGCTCAAATGTGAATGATGTACTGACTGATTTAAGGCTGTTTGCGGGAAACATTTCTCTGGGACTGATGTATGGTGATACACAATAGCAGCCTAGTTTTGGTTTTAAGAAACTGAGTCGATTCATCCCTGTTAATAGTGCAGTGGTTGAAGCTTTTGTCAAGATGTGTGAAAGAGATATATATGATGCTTTGTTGAATAAACATAGTAAGGTTTTTCACAATTAAACAGCTGAGGAGAACAATATATTATGTGAACTCAGCAACTTAAGTGATGTACGTTTCTGGCCCACAGAAAAAGGTGGTGCACTGGTTGTTATGGATAAGTGCACCTAAGTGGTATACATGCATCGCTGGTGGACACCTCTTGTCAAACAATTAACTAAATTTGACATGAATCAGTTGGTTAAAGAAGTCTACAATGTATTGCATGATCTGTTCATGGAGGACTTTATGGATCTGGCTTTATTTGAATTATTTTTGGCTGAGCATCCTGTTATACCATTTATGCATGGACTACCTAAGATTCATAAGTCTTTGCATGACCTCCCTTTACAACCTATAGTTTCAGGAAGGGGATGGGTTACTGAACCATTGTCTTTGTTTACTGAAAAAGCTTTGCATCCCACATTGGATGGGATAGGAACTATTTTGAAAGACACCAAGCATTTTTTATCTACTCTGTACAACTGATCCAATATGAACATGCTTAAGGATTTTTATCTGGTCATGACAGATGTTGTTTCATTGTTTACAATGGTCCCTAATGACACAGGGTTAGACTACATCAGGTCCTTTCTATCAGAGAGCTCTGACTATGACAGCGTGAGGATACATCTGATATGCACTTTATTGGACATTCTACTCTGTAATAATGTGTTCGTGTTTGGTGATGAACTATATCTACAGCATGCAGGCATGGCTGTGGGTAACATGTGTGAATAGCTATGCCAATATGGTGATGCATAAATGTGAATTTGAGAATATTCTTTGTCACGATAATCCATTTCACCAGCATATTTTGTTTAGTGTTCGCCTTGTTGATGATTTGGTTATGATTTGACATGGTTCTGCTGAGGCACTATGTACAATACTTGCATAGTACCACAGCTTTTTTGAGATTCACTGTAACCTCTTCTATTGACAAAGTGGAATTTCTTGATATATGTATTACCAATGTTGTGTCTTTCGGCTTTTCCCGGTTAGGGGTCGCCACAGCGGAACTCCGGACCGCTAATGATTGGCAGTAGATTTTTACGTGCCGAGTTGCCAGCCCTGATGCACAACCTTCAACAGAGGTACGCCCATTCATGCATGTCTCCACACAGAAGACGCTTTAGCTGAGAATCGAACAGGACAACGTCCTACTGTGAGGCGACAACGCTACCGCAGCACCACCACCGCAGTTAATGTATTACCAGTGTAGATGGTAATTTATCTACCAGTCTATTTAGGAAATCGATTAAGAAGAACAACTTATTACATAAGCAGAGCATGCATCCGAAACATGTACACAGAAGTGTGCTCAAAAATCAATTCTACGGGGCTGCAAGGCTTAATAATAAAGATGAAAACATGATGAGAATTTTCTATGAAATGAGGAGAGGTTTTGTCAATAGAGGATATAATGTGGTTGAGACAGGCAATGTGATTAGTGAAGTTCTGTCTCACAAGGGTAAAACCTTTTTTTCTCTGAGAACTGTGCTCTTTCATCTAGAAAGGAACAGACAAAACTTAGAATGACTTTGACCGACACTAACAATGTACATTTAATTTGATGGCGGATCAGACGTGTGTCACTCTCTTAGGCAGTAGTCTGAGTTTCTGTCACAGGAATATTCATTCAATACAGAAAAGATAGTGTTATGATTCTTATGAGACTTTGAAACCTAGGTCTGAAAGATGAGGTACTTTTATGCGTAGGTCATATGCTATGTGTAGCTACATTTCAACAACTGAGTTTTTTGCCCATCCAGCCACCAAACAAAAATACTGGTTTGATTTCCATGCTGACTGTAAGAGTACACACTTGGCCTATCTTGCTGTATGTAAAATTTGTTTGTGTTTTTATGTAGAAAAGACCAATAGGTCTTTAAGGGATCGGATAAAGGAACATATCAATAACATCAGGAAGGATGATGTGAGAAGTGCCCTTTCCCAACATGTCAGAGCTACTGATATAAATCATAGCTTTCAGTTTCTTGTTTTACAACTTTCTGAAGAGAATAGGAAGGGGGGGGGGGTCATATTAAAACACGGACTGAATGTTTGGAAACATAATGGATATTGAGACTGCAAGCTCACAAACCCCCTGGATTTAATGAGAATGTTCCTTTAAGAGCTAAATTGAAATTGAGACCACTGATTCATTATATATATATATATATATACACACACACACACACACATAACCTGTATATATGCTTGTTCTTTACTTGTTCTTGTTCTACTGCTGGCCTGAGGAAGCACTATTTTAATGTGAAAACACTTACCATTTTATATTTTCCGCTTCTGTTTATGTTTTATTAAAGTTTAGTGCACTTGAACTGTGTCTAGCTGGTTACATTTATTTACATTTTTCTGGTTTTGTCATACTAACCAGATTGTATCCGCCTAGCAGTTCTTATTTTATATCCTGTCTTTTCCTCACACAATTTGTGATTTTTCTGCATTTTTTGTGGCAAAACAGTGATAACTGACTTCACTAAATAATTACAGGAATTTCAGTTTCAGACTTCATATCCTTCAGAAAACACATGGTAACACAAGACCTTTTATTCTAGCAACGTTATTAGCTCAACTCTCCTCCTTGCTGCGAAAGTACAGCCCTTGGGATCTTTACCTACTAACACCTATCCCTGCTCCTCCCCCTCTTCCCGATTTATCCTCCTGGAGTTTATAAAACCCCTCCCAACCTCTGGGCGCCATCTTTAACTTCACCCGTTCTGGGCTGCTGTGCGTCCTTGGTGAAGCATCTACACCTTCAGTAAGTGGAATTCTGTTTGTACTTTGAACAGTTGCTTTCATTGTTAATTTCTAATGCGCTGTTTGCCTTTACTTTAATAACTGTCTGTTGTATTATATACGTGCCAGTCATTGACACGCTACCTATCTGCAATCTGAATTTGCATTACTATACAAGGGAGTTCTCAGGAATGTCCCTTCATTAATGTATTGAATTTAATAATAGGCGTGCTCGGTTTTTGTATTTTATTGCTAACTAGTTTCTGTTAAAAGGAGTGAATCGGTTAAGTATTTGAAACGCCATGGCGCATACTGATAAAATGTTCTCTGTTAAACGCCAACTTCAATAAGCGTATGTACTAAGTAAAACTCTTCCCTCTCAACGTGCTTAGCCAGACGCTGCTGTAATGCGACATTGCTCTGTCTATTCAATAGTGCCTGCTTGTTAAACCGAGTGTTTAAACGCTTCTGAACTGTTTAAATACTGCGACATTGCCACAATTACTTAGTGTGCCTAGTTTTAAAATTATATGTCTCTAGCAACCTTTGCATTTGTCTTAAATGTATAATGTTATAGAAGCTTTATTTAAATACTGCAACATTGCCATTGTCCTGCCTAATAAGTAGAGCCTAGTCGTAATGGAATGTTTGAGAGGCTTTTGAATGTGTTTTAAATGCACAACGTGTTTAGAAGCTTTATCTGTTTAAATTCTGTGACATTGCCCTGCCCTTTAGTAGTGCCTTTTTTTGAAAGACGGAGTGTTGCTGTTAGCCTTGAATCTATTTAAATGCACATTGCTAACGCTAAGTTATACACGTGGTTCACAAATAAGTGCCCCATTTCGTCTAATTGTCTAACAATCTGCCTTCATTAGCAGTATTATATTGAGTGCAATACCTTTATTTTCTACTCTATTCTCAGATGTGAGAAGAGCCTATGTTTGATCTTGTAAACTCTCTACATTTATTGTTAATTGCAACAAACTATTACCAAAAGTGTCTTAATTTCAAATCATAGCTAATTTTGACATTGTTGAGTTTTGCTTACTGTTACCAGGGATATTATATTTTTTTCTACTAAACTATAATTTCTCTCACCTTTCTCTCCTGTTCTCCAGCTTTTTGTCCTGAACTATCCCTTGTGATTACACCTGGTGGACACCTAGACCTACACTAAATCTAAGTCAAGCTCAGCCATTTGCTTATAGCAACTATCACAAACTCTGCTGCCTCAATCCCTCTCGGAATTAAAGCAAGCTTATCCCAGAAGAATCCAAGGAAGTACGTCTATGCTGTTAAGCCTTGAACTACTATAGTTTTTAAGCCCTGATAAGTGTACTGAACGCTCCCTGCCAGTTAAGCCAGCAGCCTAAACCCCTCATCTCTATATCTCAGCTATTCTCCCTCATCTAGCCCCGATTTACTCTTGCTCGCCTCTCCCTTCAGTACAACCCAGTACAGAGATTGCCCTGGTGGCCCAAGGTGCACTTCAGCATCTGTCCACTAGATGGCATCTTCTCCCCTCTTATAGTGACTTCTTTTCACTTCTTCTTATATTTTCTTATTTCCCTAACTTTTCTTTTTTCTCTCTCTCCCTTAAAACCATTACAGCCCACTATAACCTACTATTTCCAGGTCCCCTTTACTTACCCTTCTGATATTCTACACTCCACTGATAGGTTCTCGATCCTCTGCTGCCCTCCTTGCTCCTGGTTTCTACCTGCTCCGTTCCCCCTGCGGGCTCACTCGGCTCCCCTACCCTGCCCGCAAACCCACCAGCCCCCAGCACCTCCACCTTTATTACCCCATAACCACACCCACTAACATTTCCAGTCCAATCAGTCTCCAGAATTGCAGACACACCCATCCCCTACTCCACCCTAATTAACCTTCATTCACCTCTCCTAGTATTCCTCACCTAGCCAATTAGACTACATTACTAAAGGAGAGATAACTATCCCAGCGGAGTGTAGCCTCCCAGACATCTCAAATGCGCAGGTGAAAGCTGCTCTCTCTAAAGCTAAAAACACTGCATCAATGGGACTGGATGGTGTCCCCGGCTGTGTGCTAAACGAGCTAAATGAGGAATTAAACCCGCACATAAGGCAGCTGTTTAATCTCAGACTTACCACTGGATACGTGCCCAAGGAGTGGCGTACGGCAACTGTGGTCCCACTCCACAAAGGCGGTGCCTCTACGGACCCTGGAAATTACCGCCCCATAAGCTTAACAAGTCTAGTCTGCAAAGCTATGGAGAGGATCATAATGGAGCTCATAAACAAAGATATAGGGGACTTGCAGACATTGGACCCGACCCAGTTTGGCTTCGTCAAGGGAAGATCATGCCTTTTGAACTTGGTCGACTTCTTCGAAACAGTCACCAAGGCCATTGATGAGGGAAAGGCAGTCCATACAGCCTACCTTGACCTTGCAAAGGCTTTTGACACAATACCCCACTCGGGTATTGTAGAAAAACTTACCAGCTTAAATGTAAACCCATATGTCACACGTTGGGTTGCAAACTGGCTTAAGGACAGAGCCAACAGGGTTAGAGTTGCTGGTGCTATGTCAGACTCCAAGCCGGTCACAAGTGGTGTCCCACAGGGCTCGGTCCTTGGCCCCCTATTGTTCGGCATCTACTTCTCAGAAGTACAGGCCAACATGGGAGGACTTTGGCTGACAAAGTTTGCAGATGACTGCAAACTGGGCGCCATAGTGGAAAGTGCATCGGACATAGATATCCTTCAGAAGGGACTCACAGAAACAGATAGCTGGTGCCAGAGCCGTGGCCTGAAGTTAAACGCCAAAAAATGTATAGTCATACCCTTCGGGAAAAACAAGGTAACCCCAAGCTACCATATAGGTGGCAATCCACTAAGCACAGAAGAGGTTATCAGGGACCTGGGGACCCAGGTTGACAGTGGCCTTTCTTTTGACACTCACGTTGCTAAAGTGGTTAGAAAGACCTTCTACACTGCCCACCTGATCATGAAGGGATTCACATCCAGATCTAGTGAGGTCATTGTTCCCCTGTACTCTTCACTTATCAGACCAATGATCGAGTACAATGCCCCATTTGGGATGCATCTCACCCAACATCTGCAGCAATTGGAGGCACCCCAAAAGTTCCTCACCAAAAGGATAAAGGGACTCCAAAATCTGTCATATGCTGCCAGATTGAAGAAACTCCAGCTCTATTCAGTCGCATACCGTCTGCTCAGAGGTGACATGTGCCTGACATACAAGGCCATGTCCAACCCGGAATTAATGGACATGCTCCACCTCAAAAAATCCAAATCCACCAAAACCACTAGAGCAAGCGACTTAAACCTTAGCACGGACATAAATAGGACATGCTGGAGGGATAGATTTATCACTCAGACACTCCCTATCCTGTGGAATAAAATCCCAGTCCATGTGAGGCAGAGCACCTCGCTGGCTCTGTTCAAGAGAAATCTTGACCTGTGGATGGGAGATCATAGGTTTACCCTGGGAATCATCTCTGTGTCACTGCTGGACAGAGGCACAACAAACTAATGGGCACAGTATTTTTTCATATAAGGGGTGGCGTAAGCCACAAAAATTTGGGCTAGGCTTATAAATGCCTTAAGGCAGATAGCCTAGTATAAACCTATGAACCTATGAACTATCTCAACACCCACTCCAATACTAAATCCCCAGCAAATCCTTACACAACTATCTATTCCTCAGCACTATTTAAGTACTTACCAGATCCTCTACATAGAAACCTCTCTCATTTCTACACTTTCTTCAACATCAACTTAGCACCTCTAATTACCCATAACTCAAAATGCTCTCAAAACCCTCATTCATCTCCTTTTTACTACTTCTACTTCTTAACTTAACATACTTTCATTACCTCACCCAGCCCAGTAATTCCTACCACTCACAATCCTTCCATGTAACTAACCACCTTACCTCCTCTCTCTCATACTCTAACACCCCAATATCTCCCATCTATTTCCTATAAAAAACCTTCTACTTTATCCATATAAACTAGTCACCACTCATAAACAATCTACCCCCATAGTAACTGGCAAATACTTCATAATCACAATAGAACCTAATCTTTGCTCTAAGCTGTCCAATTACCTCTCTAACCCAATCCTACAGCTGATTACCAGTCTAATATCAGGCGATATCCATCCTAACCCAGTCCCCCCCACCTCAACCATTACAGACAAGAGCATATTACTAATTTCAATAAACTCCCAAAGTATAGTTAACAAAATCCCAAACCTCCATGCCTGGCTCATACATAATAAACCTGACATCTTATCCATCTCAGAAACATGGTTAAAACCCCATATAAAAGACTCTGAAATAACTCCACCACACTATTCTATCATTAGAAAAGACAGGTCCCACAAAAAAGGGGGAGAAGTAGCTCTCCTCTACTCATCCTCCCTGTCAGTTACTCCCTATAACAAACCTACTCCTCAATTTAATAATGCTGAACTTCTCTTAACACTACTTCAAGTTAACAAACACAAACACATATGTATAGCTTCCCTATACATCCTCCCAGGGGATAATATTTCCACACTCGAAGACATCCTTTCCTGGCTCTCCAATAACATTAGAAATTAAACCATAATCTTAGGCGACATGAATATTAAATGGGCCTCCATTCAGTCTCCTACAAACCCACTTAACATTAACCTCTATAATTTCTCACAGCTAATCAACTCTATTACACGCCCCTCAAAAAACCCCTCTAGCAGCAGTATTCTGGATTGGATTTTAGTCTCTCATCCCCATTATTTCTCCGACAGTGGTACTCTTCCTGACCCTCTTAGTAACCACATACCCACCTTCATCGTCTCCCCTTACTCCTACATCGCACTCCTAATTATATTACTGTCCGTAACCAAAAAAACTTTAACCCAACAACATTTTCTAACTCTCTAAACGCAATAAACTGGAATTGCCTAAAAACATTACCTCTAGATAACGCAGTTGCCCACTTCAACTCAACATTCTTAAAAATGCTAGACTTTCATGCTCCCTTAAGGACAAAGAGAATAAAAATCAATACCAAACACACACTAGCAACCATGCGTCACAGAGATAAAGTCTGGGCACACTACCTGAAAAATAAGACCCCTATCTTAAACAATGAATACAAAACACTTAGAAATAAAGTAAAAAAGCTCATCATCTCTGATCGACAAAACTACTTCACCATCCTCCAAAACAGTAACAAAACAAATCCTCAAAAATTCTGGAAAGGTATCTCTACTCTATTTAACCCCAGCAAACCAGGCACCCCCACCCCGGACCCTAACGCCCCTGATACTGACTTAGCTACCCAATTTAACTCATTCTTTATTGAATTTATTTCCAAATTAACCTCTTCATTCTCTAACACCACCACATTCTCCAATCTACCCCATCCTCCCATACCAACACTCCACCCTGCACTGCTACCACTCCCTCACTCTCATCCACTAACTTTCCACCCTCCACCTCTCCTCCTACTCTCACTTCCTCCCCATCTTCTCCCCCCCAACACCCCCTCTCCTCACTCCCCACTATTCTCATTAAAACCCATACCCACTTCTACTATAACAAAAACTCCTACAGAAACTAAAGCCATGCACTAATGCTCCTGATAACATCCCTTCTTACTTTCTTAGCATAGCTGCTGATGCAACTGCCTACCCCATTAGCATTCTAATCAACCACTCTATCCAGGAAAGTACAGTTCCCCAAATCTGGAAAAAGGCCTTTATCATACCTTTACATAAAGGTGGCAACAATAACAGTGTGACTAATTTCCGCCCCATCGCTATCCTGTCTCCAACTCCTAGAAAAGTGTATCCAAATTCAACTCCTACCACATCTCTTAGATAATCACCTACTAACCCCCACACAGCATGGTTTCAGACCTGGTCACAGCACTATGACAGCCCTCCTCTCCTTCCTTGAAACTGTAAACAAAGCCCGGGACTCTGGACTTATTCTCTCTCTACCCTACTACTTGACCTCTCTAAGGCCTTTGGCACTATATCACACAGCCTGCTTTAAACAAAACTCTCAAAACTTAACCTATCTCCTTCATCCTTGAACTGGTTCTCCAGCTACCTATCAAATAGATATCAAGCAGTAAAATGGAAAAAGGCAACCTCCTCATTTCTAAATACCCCAACCGGAGTTCCCCAAGGCTCCATATTAGGTCTCCTCCTCTTTAACATATTCATAAATAATTTCCGTAACTCTATCCCATTCTCAAACATTATCCAATATGCAGATGACTCAACTATTATCTGCTCGGCCTCATCTATCCCTACACTCCTCAAGCTTACTCAAGACGCTTTTTTAACCACAGAGCAATGGATGAAAAGAAACCACCTAACACTAAATGCCTCTAAAACCAAATTAATGGTGTTCACCCCCTCTAAAGTCACCTATTTCGATAGTAACACATTCTCTCTTACTAGTCGAAACAACACACCTCTGCAACTGGTCTCAGAGACCAATTTACTTGGTGTCCAAATTGATAACCAGCTCAAATTCAACTCCCATATACAACTAAATATCAAAAAAACCCATCAAAAACTTGGTATGCTCTATCGGCAAAAGCACTACCTTACACCTGCTACTAAAATCACTCTTTCTACTTCCTTTCTTATCCCCTCACTTCTCTATGGAGCACCACTTCTAACTAACATACAGTCCTCTCTGAAAAACACAATTCTCCTCCTGCTACAACAAAATCGCCAAGTTGGCTACCAGCCAGAAGTCCTCCACCCACCACTGTTCCTCTCTCCAACAACTACATTGGCTAGAACTACCCAAGCATCTCACCTATACTCAACTAACTCTTGCACACAAGCTAATTTTCAACCCCTCCCTCTGTCCCTCCCTGTCTTCTACCTTTAAAATGCATCTACCCAATTAAGGTCTAACAACCAAAATCTATTAGAAGTCTACAAACCAACTCGTCCCCCAGGCAAAAATCTTCTATCACATGGTTTAGCACGCCTCTGGAACTCCCTACCTCCATCAATTCGTATCACCTCCAACCATTTTACTCTCAAAAAATCTCTTCATTCATATCTAGTATCCCAGTGGGAATGCTCTTGCTTTCACCCCACATAACTAACACTGGTAATTTCCATCTTCCTTTCCTTCCCCTATTTATACCTGCAATATTCCCTTAGAATTCCTCCTATCTCATACACTCTTAGTGTTATTGTATCCACTAGAATACACCACACTGTACCCCTTATGTGTAGGATTGCTGATATGTAACTGTACTTCTCATTAATTACTTTGCAGCATTCCTTCTTTGTTTGTACCACCTGTAAGCTACATCACTAGTTTGTATTATTTGTAAAAGTTTCATCTCTAGTTTGTATTAGCTGTAATGTTTCCTCTACTACTTTGTAATTGTTTGTTTGAATCTTTTACTCTTGTATAATTATCATGTTTAACCTATTGTAACTTTGATTGTTTGGAGCTTTTCTCCCCAGGACTCCATTGAAAACGGGTTCTTCTTGGCCCAATGGACTATCCTGGTAAACCAACCGCAAATAAAATAAAATAAATAAAATAAAAATAAATAAATAAGAGCAAAATTTAAAATTTGTCCCCAATTGGGGGCTTTGTCTCCCATTACTTCGGCTTTGTCCAGATTTCTTTTGTGCTAAGAAGGTGAGAGGTGTAATCCAATGAACCAGTAAGCCCATTACCATTGTTACATATAATACTGCCATCTATCATCCTTTACTACATATCCTTCCTCCCAGAAGCAGAGTCAGCCACTTAAAATGTAAACATCTCCTACCCCCCCCCCCCACACACAAAAAAAAATAGTTCAAACTTCATAAAGAGTAGCACAAATGCAATAAAACCACTAAAGTGAAAATTACAAGCAAAAAACATATTCCAAGAAAGGGATCAAATGCCACTGTGCGAGAGTGAGTACCTGCAAGACAAGTGCCTGGCATTTCCACCACTGGAAAAAATATAAAAATGATTAAAAGCTTTTGATATTACTCCTCCAACAGCACAAATAAACTTCCATAAGAAAATGGAAATGGGAAACATTCTCCCTTCAAGATACTTTTAAAATTAAGGCTAATCTGGTAATTAAGGCTAATCTAGTAAAAGCAATTCTGTTTAAAACCAGTCATTTCCAACGTCAATATAAGACAGAAAAATGGAAACATCCAGAGCCTCGCTTAAGTCTTCATAAGGACATCACATATGTACAAGATGCAATAAACAAAGAGTACTTTAATTAAAAAAAAAACAGGAAATTTAAAAAAAGAAAGGGCATTACTGGGCAAAGTACATTCAACCTAACTCATGCTACCAGATGATCACCCCAAGACATGGAAGATCAGTGAGCTCACCACTCTACATGGACACATGCTCCCCTACAATTGGGTTTTTCACACAAACTCTGAAGGACTTCTACTGCCTGTAGAGGTTGAAACAAAGGTTCACACTCCAGAGGAAAGTGAATGAATTTTATTCTGCCTGCAAAGCCAAACAAGAGGCAGATACCAACTACAAAATGTTTTAGTTTTGATAGAACAATCATGATTGCTGAACACAAATCAAACCAATACAAATTCTTAAAGTCTGCAAATCTTTCCAGGCTGCCATGGCTTGACCAAATATTAGATGTTGCAAAACACAACAAAACAAATTAGGTCTTGGTGCAACTCGCATTATTTCCAGGGATAAAAATTAGATGAGCCTTCAAGACAATCCAAACAGCTTGCACAGCATGAAGGCTATACAATTTTTTTACTCCATTTTCAGGTATACCTGAAAGCATGATATTAATTAATTTAACCCTGTTTTCTAAATCTGCCAAGCAGGCTTCCAGCAGTTCCATCCTGGCTTTATCAGCAAACAGACTGAGCCTGACTTCCACCACAGTAACTTCAATTGAGTGCTCAGAGAAAGCCACCCGTATGCCTCTTGCTCTCCTAGAGCTATTTTTCATTTCTATTACATGAGCGAACGCTCATTTGTCAAACCCAAATGCACGAAACCACTGAATATCGAAGGAGCGCTGGGCCATTCTCTGGACTTTGCTGTTTTCTTTACTGTGGTGTGATCTTGGAGTTGGTATATTTAAGGTGGGGGGTGAATTGGCTCTTACTGCTATGACTACTGACATTCAATTTTGACATCCCCAATGACAACATAAAGCGGGCAATTAATAATAACAGTTTTACCACAACTTCAACATTTCATTTGCAGAAACTGTCCTTAAGTTTTTCCAGGGACCTGGGGTGGTAGGATCAGTAAAAATTCCCACTTTTAGTGGAAGTATTTTCATCATACCACCTCCATCTCTGAAAAGAAGCATTAAAAAGTAAAATATATAATAAACAAAGTCTCCCAACATGATTTCAACTAATAGTAATAAAAAAAAAGAAAATGATTACATTGAAGAATCTTTACCAGGACACATAAACTTATTATTTCAGCATAAAATTAGATAAATACATAGTCATAATGCTTATAGAAATGCAGTATTTTCAAACGTGTAGAGATAGTATATACATCTATATAGCTCTGTTACTTAGTTGGCATCAGTTAGTCAGTTATACTGAACTTATCTCTTACAACTAACTTACCAATTCACAACTGTACATTAATTTTAAGTATCATATGAATATACTCTTTCTTTTTTTTTCTAATTGAGCAGCTCTGTTCTTATTTTATCTTTTTTTTAAACATGAAACATCTTTATTAAATTATTATACATGAATGAAAACAAACTATATTGACATAATCTTAGTTGCAAGCATTATATATCACAAACCATACTGATATAATTTTAGTTTCAAACATTATACAAGCCTTATAAACTACCCAATCACTGTCAGTCAATCATTACATAGCTCATTTAAGTCCTGCCGTGTTTTAAACCTCATTCCTCCCATGCATGTATTTTTCCCACAATTCCCATTTTTTCTATGTAATTTGCTCCTACCCTTTTCTAAAGATCCCAATTCCAGTTGTTTTATCTCTGTTACTATATTCACTACTTCTAGTCCAGTTGTTTTAGACTTAGATCTGATTTCCATTTTCTAGTAATTGCATTTTTGGCAGCCATCATAATTAGACTCAGCAAAGCCTATGTCTAGGCAATTCTGATTCTGTATCATAGCTCAGAAAAATAATTTCCCTAGATACACTAATTTGCTCACCCAGTATCTGTAATAGAGTAGACTGCAGGGAATATTTAATGTCCACCAACACTGCTTGGTGTAACTTATTCTAAGCCTTTTAGTTTAAGCACTTGGGCTTCAGACCAGTTGTTTTACATTAAGAAGGTTTGTGGTCTGCACTGTAGTGGCAGAACAGGTAGCTTACATCCTTCCAAGTTGGGAACTGCTGATTGAGGGCTCAGTGTCTGTTATTCTAAAAGTGTATTAATTCTGGTTTAAGCACTTGGGCTTCAGGCCAGTTATTTTACATTAAAAAGGGTTCGTGGTCTGCACTCTTGTGGGAGGAGAGGCTGGACTCTGCCCTTCTGAGCTGGGAATTTCTGGTTAAAGGCTTATAGTGCCTGCATATTTGAACTGCTTCTTACTGAAATTGGTACACCTTGTTTGCTGTAGCATAGACTACATCCAGGCCTGCTGAATCTAGCTTTGTTTGTATAACTTGAGCACTAATACAGGCATTCTTTAAAGTATTAAATTATATTTATTACTGCTTGGTAGTAACTTGATTAAAGTGTAGCTATCATTCTAAGTCTGTTGGATTAAGCACTTGGGCTTCAGACCAGTTGTTTTACATTAGGAAGGTTTGTGGCCTGCACTGTGGTGGCAGGACAGGTAGCTTACATCCTTCTAAGTTGGGAACTGCTGATTGAGGGCGCAGTGTCTGTTATTCTAAAAGTGTATTAATTCTGGTTTAAGCACTTGGGCTTCAGGCCAGTTGTTTTACATTAAGAAGGTTTGTGGTCTGCACTGTAGAGGCAGAACAGGTAGCTTACATCCTTCTAAGTTGGGAACTGCTGATTGAGGGCTCAGTGTCTGTTATTCTAAAAGTGTATTAATTCTGGTTTAAGCACTTGGGCTTCAGGCCAGTTATTTTACATTAAAAGGGTTCGTGGTCTGCACTCTTGTGGGAGGAGAGGCTGGACTCTGCCCTTCTGAGCTGGGAATTTCTGGTTAAAGGCTTATAGTGCCTGCATATTTGAACTGTTTCTTACTGAAATTGGTACACCTTGTTTGCTGTAGCATAGACTAGATCCAGGCCTGCTGAATCTAGCTTTGTTTGTATGCTTGTTATTTGTTTGCTTGTTATTACCCTGAAATGCTAATTCCACCTAAAACGCGGCTTTTCAGCACTTCTGTGGATCCCTAGTGATATCTGCATTGCTTACTGTACTTATTTCCTTGTTTCACTTGAAAGAAAGTTACTGTTTGTCGTTTTTGCATTTAAGTTACCTGTAACACATTGCATTTAAGTTACCTGGCACTTGCTCACTAAAGCAATTATATAAGTCAGCACTAAAAAATTAAAAGCACTACACCCTCACAAACTCCCCTTGAGTACCTTGTTCCCCACTGGCCCTTTTTTTAATTATAAAGGAATTCCCAATACTATTCTAGCATGTCCAAAGGTCAGTTGTCAATCTCCTCTCCGGTCCAGCTGGTGAATCTGGGAATCTTGAGGCAATGTTACAACTGCCTCATGTACACAGTCAACCCTCTCCTCCTCCCAACAAATTCCAACACATGTAAGAGATGCAACCATATAGCCATACTGGAGGCTAAGCGCTCTCAACTCAGTACTGGCGAAACCAGTCAGGAGGAGAAGGAAACCACACTCACTACAATTCCAATCTCACATAGACCTACCACGACAGCAAACCAAACACATAAACACACAAAAACATACTCGGAGGCTCTAAATAAAAATCTGCCTAAGCAGCAGAGACCTCCAAAGCAGACACCCAAGCAACCGCTACCCAAAACAAAACACGTGCAACACATAGCTCACAAAGCCAGTGTGCCGAACAGTCACAGCCCTTACGGCTAAACAACACACCTGATACACTTGTAATAGGTGACTCTATCGTCAGGCACACTGATGTCCCGCTCACCAGGCTGAACAAGGAGAAGGTCACGGTGAGCTGCCTGTCGGGCGCTAGGATCCGCCACATAACACAAGCACTCAGGTCACTCCAAGGCAAGTGCAAACATGACTGAATCATTGTCCATGCTGGTGTGAATGACCTGAGACGTACCTCCCTGGACTACATGAAAAGAGACATAGAGGAGCTCTCTGAGCATGTAGCCCAGGCCGATATGACCCTGACCTTGAGTAGCATCTTACTCTCACCAAGAATGATGCCACAATATGAAGACAAGATGATCAATTTCAACAATTGGCTTAAGTCTTGGTGTCATTCAAAGGGGATCCAATGCCTGTCAGCCTGGGATGACATGCTCGACAAGTCACGATGCTTTGCTAGGGATGGCTTGCACCGGTCACCCCTGGGCTTTCAGATATTGGCAAAGGCTATTGCTATCCCCATAGTGCCTTTTTTAGGCAAGGCTCAAAAGACAAACCCACCGCCATAGGTATCACAAGGGATAAGAAATTAAGAGTAATGCTACTCAACGCCAGAAGTCTAAACCTCAAGATACATGCACTCGAAACTCTCCTTAGCATGGAGAACATCGATATCTGTGCAGTAACAGAAACCTGGCTCAAGGATCCCGAGAGCACCCCAGCACTACCAGGTTATACCTCATACCATGCTTTTCGGCCCCAAAACTTGGACCGAACCACAAAAGGAGGGGGAGTATCAACATTTGTCAAAGATACCCACACTTCCAGGTTGGTGGCACAGCACGAAGCATCAGAGACTATCCATGTGCAACTAACAGTGGGTAAAACTGCCTTCCAGTTTATAGCCTGCTACAGACCACCCTCCCAAACCCAGGAACCCCACTCGGCCTTCCTGAGAACACTAGAAAATATGAAGGTCTCTCCAAACACCATTATATTGGGCGACTTCAACTACCCAAACATAGACTGGGAGCATTACTCTAGCTCCAACACCCTAGCCCAAAGGTTCCTAGAATTTATATACTCAAATGCTATGGAACAACTTGTTACCACTCCCACAAGAAGGAAAAACATACTGGACCTGATCATCACCAACATGGGGACTCTATGCTCCAGACCAGAAGTGTATCCCTCACTACTAAGATCTGACCATAAACTAATCTCACTGGATAGTCACATCCCGACTCCAACCCCTGCCCTGAAAACCACAGTGAAAAACTTCTCTAAAGCAAATTTCACACTCCTCAAAACCGAGGTGGAATCCTTCAAAGCCCCCGAGCCTGTGGAAAATACGGCCCACACCGCAGAATCCTTTATAAACGCATTCTATGAACACCTTCAGGAATGCATGGATCATGCAATCCCAAATAAACCAAGACCCAATCCTCCAAAGGCAGACGTCTTGTCTGGTGGACCCCAGCCATAAACAAACTATACAATAGAAGGAGGAAGCTACTACATGATAGAGCAAAATCCCAAAAAGGGAAGGCATCTCTGATCAGTATTAGCAAAAACTACAGGCACTCATAAAATCGTCTGAGGCCAGCTTCGAGAGAAAAATTGCAGAGGACACTAAGGATAATCACAAGGCTTTCTTTAGTTATGTTAGGAACCTGGGTGGGAATTCCCAGATATGCTCAGAATTAGTCCAAAATGACAAAAAATACACCGAACCCACAGACAATGCCAACATCCTAGCTGACAGGTTCAGCGCAAACTTCTCTCCCCCCTCCCCACCAAAAGGGCAAATATCTATCCCAGCAGAGTGCTGCCCCCCTGACATCTCAGATGCTCAGGTAAGAGCTGTCCTTTCCAAAGCAAAAAACACGGCATCAATGGGACCAGACGGTGTCCCGGGCTGCGTCCTACATGAACTCCAAGAAGAGCTAAACTCAAACATAAAACTACTGTTCAATCTAAGCCTTACTACAGGATATGTACCCAAAGAGTGGCGTACAGCAACAGTGGTCCCTCTCCACAAAGGTGGTGCCTCAAGGGATCCTGGAAACTAGCGCCCCCATAAGCCTGACTAGCTTGTTCTGCAAAGCTATGGAAATTATCATCATGGACCTCATAAATAAAGATATTGGGGACCTACAGACACTGGATCCTACCCAGTTCGGCTTTGTTAAGGGCAGATCCTGCCTCTTAAACCTGGTTGATTTCTTTGAAACAGTCACCAAGGCCATTGATGAGGGGAAGGTGGTCCACACAGCCTACCTGGACCTCGCAAAAGCCCTCGATACAATACCCCACTCGGGCATTATAGATAAGCTCACCAGCTTAAATATAAACCCCTATGTCACTAGATGGGTTGCAAACTGGCTCAGGGACAGAACCCACATGGTTAGAATTGCTGGAGCCATGTCAGACTCCAAACCAATTACAAGTGGCGTCCCACAAGGCTTAATCCTGGGACCTCTCTTGTTCGGTATATATTTTTCGGAGGTACAGGCCAACACAGAAGGACTGTGGCTGACCAAGTTTGCAGATGACTGCAAACTGGGTGCCATAATCGACTCTCCAGCCGACTCAAGCATCCTCCAAAAGGGCCTCATAGAAACAGACAACTGGTGCCAGAGCCATGGCCTCAAGCTGAACGCCAAAAAGTGTATAGTCATCCCCTTTGGCAAAATCAAAGTGCCCACAAATTACCACATAGGTGGTAATCCATTAAGTACAGAAGAAGTAATTAGGGACCTGGGGACCCAAGTTGATAGCAATCTCTCATTTGACAACCACGTGGCCAAAGTGGTTAGAAAAACATGTTATATAGCCCACCTAATCATGAAGGGATTCACATCTAGATCAGGGGAGGTCATCGTGCCTCTTTACTCATCCCTCATCAGGCCCATAATTGAGTACAATGCCCCTTTTGGGATGTGCCTTACCAGACACCTGCAGCAACTGGAAAGACCCAAAAGTACCTCACCAAGAGGATCAAAGGGCTCAAACAGATGCCATATGCTGCCCGGTTAAAGAAACTCCAGCTCTACTCAGTGGCATATCGCCTGCTCAGAGGTGATCTGTGCCTGACGTATAAAGCCATGTCCAACCCGGAATTAATGGACATGCTGCACCTCAGAAAATCCAAATCCCATCGAGCTACACGCTCGAGAGACTTGAACCTCAGCACTGAAATAAATAGGACATGCTGGAGGGACAGATTCATAACCCAGAGGCTCCCTTCACTCTGGAATAAAATCCCAGTCCAGGTTAGGCAGAGTCCCTCATTGACTCTCTTCAAGAGGAAAAATAAAATAAAAATATGCCTGACCTGTGTATAAGACGAAAGGGACTAAAAACATTTTAACTGCTAAGACCTTCTAATTTTGCAGTTTTTGTATTATTTTTTGTTTAGTCTCTTCCCACATATCTTTAGCTGCCACATCAGAATAATTTTTAATCCATACTCCTAAGAACTTCATTTTATAATGTCCCCATAAATATGGATATTGCTGAACCAATTTGTGTAAAGGTACATAATTTACAGCTACTGCCCTTGTTTTAGCTTCATTCATTTTGTATCCCAAAAAGACATGAAACTGTCTCAAAATGTTCCACAACACTGAAATGTCCTTTTCTGTTTTTATCAAGTATAATATAAAATAACATTATCTGCTACTAGGGCCAGCTTTTCTTGACTACCATACCAATTATATTCTTAAATTTATGAGTCCGTTATTTTCTTTGCCAATGGTTCAAAATATAATGCAGATAACAAAGTGGAGAGAGGACACCCCTGCCTGGTTCCTCTGCTCAAGCAGAAATTATCAGAGAGGAACCTACTCATTTTACTTTTTGCCTCCGATCCCTCATATATCCTCCTAATCAACCTTATAATTTAATCAGGGAATGCAAATTCTTCCATTGCCTTGCTAATAAAGTCCCAGCTTACTCTGTCAAAATTTTCTTACTTTATCTTATGCTTATTATGTTTAACATAATTGCACTATTCTCGTTTTTCATTATTCATATCATGTTTGTATATTGGACATATTGTGTTTTACATATTATGTTTCTTGGGCTGTGGCTGAAATGAATCAGTTTTGTGATCAGTCCACTACCTGGTTTAACAAATTTAAATAAATAAATAAAATATATCCACCACTATGACATTCAATGCCAATATGCCATGTGGAAAGAAAGAAACTTCTAGGGGTTATGAACGTCATCTCAGACTTAACCTCTAGCTAGGTGACCATTTTTAAGTTCCTGGGCAAGTATTTACTGAAATCACATTTTAAAAGACATTCCATGTTTAACCACTACTAAAGAGTTTTGATGGATTCTAAAAATATACTTTAAATGTATGATGTGCTAAAAAGCAATAACCTAAAATGGATAGGTACATCAAAGCACAAATTTGAGGCAAACGAAGCATGGCAGTCTTGGCACAGCTGCAGTCATGTCAACCTACAGAAAACCTTAAATGACCCACTCGTGTTCTCACCACACCTAAGTAAATATGAAGATCAGTCCTGGTTACTGCTAGAAATCACAGATTTTCCAAAGTTCTGACAATAAGAATATATAGCACTGCAACTTTCTCTTTTTACAGAACACTGAACAAATCACTTAAGAACATAAACTCTTCTACATTAAAGAACAGTTTTTCTCATGATTAATACAGGTCAGATGCTGCACAAATGTGGATTTCTGTTTACAGAATAGTTTGGATAGCTAACTATGAAAATGTAAATTACACATGCAATTTATATCGCCTGAAACCGTTAACTGAATTATTTTTGCAGGAAAGTTACATTTTTATGCTGCATCCCTAATCAACTTTGTTAGATATAATGTAAAAATAACTAAGACCTATGCATTTCTTGCGGAATAGAATGCATTAATGTTTAAATGTCGTAAAGATTTCTCAAAATATAAATTGCTACTTTCAAGCAATGTTTATATGGAAGAAAGAGTTTATAAAATGTGTCTAGTAACTGCATGGTTTACAGGGAACAAATAAAGCAAACCTTGCCATCTGTCATGTCAGTGACACATTTTAGAACAGCAGTACACAGAGTGCAAAACATCTCACAAATTTGCTGTCTCCTGCAAGGCAGAGCTGGTCAGTCACCTTGGCCCCTAAATGGCATAAGACAAAAATCTGTGTAGGTAAATATATTTATGAAAGACAATATAAATACAGACAGCATCCATGAATAAATATTATGTGGCCTGATGACCCTGGACAAATTGCTGCAATTTGAGTGAATGTTAAGTGTACTGAATGAAACAAAATGTTCAAGCTAATTACAGAGTAACATATATCCCTATCCAAGAGCTCTGTTCCCTGTATCACCTGATGGTAAAGCAAAGCAATGACCAGAAAAACTCCATTGCAGTCATTCAGAGTTTGGGCCACTTGCACATTACTGCTCATTTGTCTGTCATCATGCATGACATGATTTAACAGGGAAAATTCCAAGAAAATAGGATAAACAAAAGCTTCATAAAAGCCCTTCCCAATGAAAGGTTTCATACATATTCATCTGTGAAGAAAGATCTCTTCTCCATACTATGCTTTCATATTCCAAGCTCCTTTTGAAACTGAAGGATATTTATTTACAAGTTAGAGAATAGAACATTTTATGCAGCTACAGTGAGCTGCTTACCATGACAGTTCTTGTTTCCAGTGGAGATGAGTCTTCCCATACTTACAAAATATATTAATGAAGGATCTGCAACACATTTGCCCAAATTCTTCAGCTCAAAGTTTTGGTTTTTAATATCAATGTGAAAAACTGTCTTATGTTTTACTTACTTAATTAGCTTGTTAAGCCTAGGCACTGAAAAATAAAAATGAAAAAAAAAAAACATAAATAGCAAACGGCATGAAAATACATAAGTTAACTTAACAATTAAATTAGTCAAACTAAGTTGATATAATGAAAAACAGAACCTCTAAGCAAGATAAGATAAGCCTCTTCAGAAAAGGTGATACTAAAGGATATCCAGGAGTCATCAATAGTTCATGACTTTATCAAGTAAAGTAACTGATTCTACAAGAACAGAGCTAGATAAACTAAAGCATGTTACCATAGGTTTCAAGACCAGTCCCAATAACACCTAGAAGCCCATCACCAGATGGTCTAGAAAGCCTCACCAGGGAATAGTGTACAAGGAACACATTCAAACAGAAAGGGCTAAAACTGTGTAAGGCTCGAACAGTAAAAATTATATTCTTAAAGTCTAGCTGGCAGCTAGTACAACAGCAAAATTATTAAATTGGCAATACAGCTGGACCAAAAACAAAAACAAAAAAAAAAAATGCCAACCAAAGAATTTTGCATTCATACAGCTGAGCCAGGTCTCTTTCTTTAATCTCAAATTGATTACAGTAATCAAGATGGGAAGACAATACAGCATGAATCATCGATGATGAGTTCAAAGAAGGACTTAAGTTCATCATCCAGGCAATATTCTTCAGAAGGATGCCTTGGCAAGAGCTGAGGCCTAATCTTCCCTCCTAGCACATCTGTGTGATTCACTTACTGAACAGTACATATTCAAGAGTGAGAATAGTGCAAAAGTATAACAAATGGCCTTGAGCTCAACTAACTGAAGGCATTCAATTTCTGCCAATTTTTTCTGGTAGTCAGAGTAATCCATGCTCACTGAGTAATACCAGTCTCATGCGAGCACCTACACTAAATATGATATGATCACTTATAAAGCTGGTAATACCTTTTCTGCTTTCAGTTCTTTAAATGAGAAGTGAATAAAAATGGTCAGTTCTGTGGTGAAGCAATTCAAATCTCTGACTACTGTCCAGATGACTTGGGTTTAATTATCAGTCCCAGGAGAGGAATAGTCCACCAGAGCAACAGAAGACTTGGAGAGATATTTACTTCTCTCAAGGACAGAATGGGGGGGGGGGTTGACCAGGAATGCATTATCCATTTAAGCTCCTAGGTAGCGATCAGAGGACCAGGGGGTGTCTTTGTTGCAAGGGGGCCTTAGTGGGATTGTGTTAGCCATGAAAGGAACTAACAGTCCCAAAGAAAGTTCAACGTACCCCCTCCCAACCTCAAAGACACAAGTGAGCATTCATAGAGAAAAAGGTTAGGCCAAAGAAAAACATATCACCTGTGCAGATCATGCCACCACCATGTCCCTTTTCCCCCTCATCCCTATGAGAATGAGTAGGTGATAAGGCCCTCAACCCTGGGGAAAAATGGGTTAGTAAATTAGCTGAGGATGCATGCATGATGGCCAAATGAGGACTACTGAAAAAAAATAAATATGCTATGTATCTATTAATAATTTTGTAACTGAAATATTGAAAAATTAATACTGTCAGCACACATGCACCACTATGCAAGTTATATTACAGGACAGGTACATACCAAAAGGGGCATTATATTCAATGACCAGCCTAATGAGAGATGAATAGAGTAGAAGGATTACATCCCCGGACATGTATGTTATACCTTTAGCTATAAGCTGTGCAATAAAAAGAACTTCCTTACAATAGTGGGGTTTTGTTAATAGTAAGGTGAAAGTGGATGAGTTCCAGGTCATTATCCTGTCCAACAAGTCTGGAGGTGAAATATATTTTTAAGAATATGGTGACGCTGCTGCCTTTAGTGCCTTCATCTAGTGTGGTGGGCCTGAAGGAGAGGCAGGCATTGAAAGAGTGCTATCAATGGTCTTGAACCAGGTCAATATAACTATGTAAAAATCAGTGTTTTCCAGGGTAAGGGGTACTTCTAGGGAGAGCACATTTTTTTAGGTTCCTAGCAATGAGCAGCACTACACCTTTATATTATTCAAATTCTGGTTTATTACATTGCAAGATTTAGAAGACTGATGATGCCAAGGGGAAGGCAAAGATTTAACCAATATATGAAAGCTTTTGGGGGATAGGTGCAGGCCATCCCTGGCAAAACAGTTAGGACTGTTTACCATCTCCTCTCAGGCAGTATATATCATACCCACCTAGAATAACCCTAAAAGTTTAAACTTTTCCTCATATTGTGACATCACTTTTGTTGATGGTGGAATATTGCACAAAGGTATGTTCATACCTACCTTAAAAACATATTCCAGGAGCTATACATCTCTATTCATATGGTCCGGGGAGGTACAGCTCAAGAGATTTATACCCATTTCCACTATGACTGTGTCATATGTGTACTTGTGGTGTAGGGACTAATGTGCATGTGTGATATGGCAAATCCTGGCATATGATACACAGCTAAACATGACCTTGCACACCCTAGTGAGTGGTGCATCAGTGTGTCTCACTACAGAGCCACCATGATTAGGACACTGGACTGTATAGAGGTTTGCCTTATGGGCTTTTGATCCAAAACAATGTGACTCATAGATGAGTGTTTCATGGTGGGTGCAGCATGGGCTGTGTTTATAAGGTTGCCAAGGGTTCTTGTTTCTTAGGTTAAATTTATGAGCCCTTTATGGTTTAGGCAGGTTACTTTTAAGTAACTCATCATATTTAGGCCTATGTGGTTGATCTGAGCTGTGTGTAATTAGTTTAGTATGGTGTTCTGTAGTGCTGACAATCGGCTTCTTGTTTGCAGTGGTTTTGCGTGACAGCTCTGCCTCCAATAACATTATATAACTACATCACTCTAACATTGTATCAGTTTGTTTAAGTAGTAAGTGCCTGTCAATAAACATGAGCCCATTGCTACATTTTCTCAGAATTCCCATTTCAACCAAGCTGGCTACAGAGACATTTGGAAATTGTAAATCCACAGTTCCAGATGCTTACTAATGTGGCTAAAGGGGAATATCATCTATGAGGTTTGTAATTGATTTACTGGAGTGCGATCTGTCCAAAAGAACAATCTGTATCTACACACAAAGAGCAAAATGCAGCCAGAGTCTTTTCATGCAACTACTGAAGGAACCATTTCATCTCATTGCTAAAGGTGCTTGGGAGGCAACATCTACCCCTACAATTATACATTTTCCATAATTTCAAACTTCATTTATTTTCTCTTAAAATACACTATTCTGACCTTTTGTGATTAACTGCTAGCACCTACATGCTCATTATTTCCAACTAAAAGCTAATGAAAAAAAACTACTATATTTGAAAATGAAGGAAAGAAACCTTGTAGATTTCTCTAAGAACAAAACAGCAGGACTTCTCATGATTAACTGCTTGCAGCTGTTTGCTTGTTGCCAGCTAGTAAAATTACACTGCTAATAACTTTGCAAATCCTAGAAAGAAGTACAATTTGTCATGCTTTTTCTCACTTTCTTGTTTTCCAATGCTACTTGCTTAAACAATTCCTTCTCCATAGCTTAAACTAAAGACATGCATCTAGACAACCACTTGTACAAAAAGAGGAAACTATTATCTTTTAATCCCACATATAATATGATCAGTATGCTTTTACTTCCTCCAGGAGTCATTATATTATATTTTCAGCATTTCCAGCATTTCTTATATACAGTACAATAAAAAAAAATACTTTCTTACTTTATTACCAATACATAAGGAATCACTGATAAAATTCATGCCTCTTATATTTAAAATACTTCTGAATTAATAATATACAACATTATTTTATAGTATAACACACTTATAAGTCATATACAAGTATTAATAAAAACAAAAATGCTTTACTTGCAGTTAGTTCTTCAGTCCCTTCAGTGTTCTTCTTATCATTAATAAAATAAAGTGTTGTTTAAGCTTTAGAGTTCTCCCACCAGTTTAATACCATCAATAAACTTCCAGTTTTTCTAGCCACTTCTTTTTGTTTAACCGCAGCTTATGTGTACTAACTATATTTATTTTATTTAATTTATTTAACATTTGTTTACTGGGAAAGTCCAACTTGGAACAAAGCCATTTTCAGTGCAGGCCCAGGGAGAAACACTCCATACATATGTCTTTGTGATGTGGGAGGAAACTGCAGTACCCGGAGGAAACCCACATGAACGCAGGGAGGACATGCAGATTCCGCACAGAAGGCACCCCAGCTGAGAATAGAACCGGACAGCCTCTTGCTGTGAGGCGACAATGCCTCACATGGGACACAACCCCTCAATGGGACTGATGCTTAACAGATATCCCACTTACTAATTTCACATTATTACTAGTATTCTTGTTTATCTTGACCTCACAATACTGACCCCTGATTCACATCCATTTTACTCCTGATTCTTTTAGTCAGCTGTAAGGCTTTTTTTCTGTCACTCAAGCATCTTTTTTTATAACAGTGAAAAAAGTTTCACTGGCAAAGTCTCTCTTTGGATTTTATTTTCATAGGTAAGTACTAGGTTGCTGCCCTTAAGAACCATTTTAACTGTAGCTAATATCCCTCAAAGACAAGAGCCAAACCCTGTACCTTGTGCCTGTGAGGTAAGCAGCTTAACTTTTATGTCAACCTCCAACCCTAATCTGCAATTTTGATTTGAACTCTATTACTTCTGCAGTTGCTCACATATTCCTGCAGTAATACATTCAGTCAAAAATGTGTTATTCTCAGAAGAATAAGAAGTCCCCATCAGCTTGTTGACTCACTCATTGCTGTATAAACATTTTTAATTTCTTCCTTAGTCTGCTATGCATCCAAAAATATATTTGATGCTCCAGGAAAAGAATATTTTGAAGACAGTTGGATAGACCAACTTGAATCTCACACCTGCCTCTTGATATCCCCTGACTTGTGGGATAAACCATACTGACATAATTTTAGTTGCAAACATTGTACACCATAAACCATGCTGACATAACTGCAGTTGCAAACATTATACACCACTTGCAACCTATCCAGTCATTGTCAGCCAAACATTACATAGGTCATTTATATCCTGCCTTCTTTAAAACATTGCTCCTCCTACGCATGCACATGCACTGTTCTCACAATTCCCATTTTTCCTATGTAATTTGCTCCTACCCTTTTCTAAAGATCCCATTTACAGTTGTTTTATCTATGTTACTATATTCACTACTTCTACTAAAGCTGGTTTAGAATTTGATTTCCATTTTCTAGTAAATTACATTTCTGGCAGCCACCATAATTAGGCTCAGCAAAGCCTTACTATGTGTAAGCAATTCTGATTCTATATCATAGCTCAAAAAATATTTCCTTAGTTACACCAATTTGCTCACCCAATATCTCTGACAGAACAGTCTGCATGGAACCTTTAAAGTCTGCTAACTCATTCCACTCCCACAAAATATGTTTGCAGTTACCTCCTTCTTCCCCATCACACCTCCATCTTTTGCTGTCTATCTGAGGAAAATTTTTTTGGAGTCGACTTGGGCTACAAAGGTACCTATATAAACACTTCAAAGCAAAGAACCTAAATCTTCTAGATGTTAGTGCATATTTGGGAGACATACATACATCCCCCTATTGTTTCTTTGTGCATTGCTTATCCAATCTTTCTTCCCAATCCGTTCTATCCTCCTCTGACTGATTCTTATAGTTATCATGCAATATTTTGTATGCTCTACTAATTATTCCTTCTATAATAACAGCTTCTGTTCTAAATTCTACTAAAACCTGTACCAATGCTGGTCTTTGGCTTAGGATCTCCCTATTTTTTTCTTTGCCTATACTCTAATATCAATCCTTGATAGGGAAGGCAATCTCTATCCTGAAGTCCAAATACATTATTGGCCTCTTCCCATTCTATTATCTTTCTCTCTCTAATTATTTGCTCCCAGCACCTTGGTTCTTTTGCCAGTTTTCTCCAATAAATTCCAGCCCCCCTCTTCCCTGTTGTCTGTATCCCTAATTGCAGTCATCCTTACAGGCATAATCTCCATTCTCCATTCCCATGTTGGCTTAGTTCTTAGAATACTTTCTGCTACTTCATAAATATAATATTCTGAATGGATATTGTTATGTTCCTTGGGGATCTGCATTGAAAATCTCAGTATCCCCTTGTTTCTTGAGCTTCCCCCACTTCATCATTTTCCCTTTCCACTTTGAAATACAGATTTCTGCTTGTGCTATGTATAGGAGCCTTAAGTGTGTAGCTCTGAAATACCCATTCAAACAGGGTAATCCTAAACCACCTTGTTCTATTGGAAGAATCAGCTTATCCCACTTGACTGTTCTCTTCCTCTCCCAGATAAAATGCTTCAGCTCTTTATTAACTGCTATCCACAACTTCTCTGGTTGATAAAAATATGCTTCACATGTGTATATAACATTAAAGGGACTAATAACATTTTAACTGCTTGTATCATGCTATTCATAAAGGACTAAAACATTTTAACTGCTTGTATCATGCTATTCATATTCATATCACAGAGATTCCAATTTTGCAGTTTTTCTGTTTTCTTTTATTTAGTCTCTTCCCACTTAGCCTTAGCTGCCACACCAGAATGCTTTCATACTTCTATGTACTTCATTTTATCATGTCCTCGTAAATGTGGCTACTACTGACCCAATTTGTGCGTGGGTACATAATTTACAGCTATTGCCTTTGTTTTAGCTGCATTAATTTTGTATCCCAAAAAGATATGAAACTGCCTCAGAATGTTTCACAACACTGAAATATCCTTTTCTGGTTTTATCAGGTATAAAATAATATTGCTTTTCTTGGCTACCATACCTGCCTGGTTTCACTGCTCAAACAGAAATCATCAAAGAGGAGCCCACTCACTTTAATTTTTCACCTCTATGATCCCTCATATATCCTCGTAATCAATCTTATAATTTTATCAGGGAATATAAATACTTCCACTGCCCTGCTCATAAGCTCCCAGCTTACTTAGTAAAATGCTTTCTCTGCATCAAAACCCACCAACAGTGGTATTTTCTTACATTCAGCCTCCCTCTGGATCATCAATGTTCTGTTAGTGTTGTCAAATATTTGACTCCCATTCACAAAACCACACTGATCTATGTCTATCAATCTTGGCAACACCTTTGCCATTCTCCCAGCCATTACAGACATAAGCACTTTATAATCATGATTCAGGATTGAAATGGTACTGCACAAAGCTAGAGCTGATATTTACCCTCTTTAGGTATTACAGCCACCACTGCTTTCATCCAGGAAGTTGATTCTTCTTTTTCTCTTAAAATATTTTTAAACAAAACCTTCCAAATCTTTATTAGTTTTTTCCCCTTCTAGTTTTCAACCTTCCACAAGAATGCCATGTATTCCTGGATACTTTCCTGCTGATTGGTTATGCATCACCATTTTTATCTCATCTCCTCCAATCCTAATTATTAGTAATTAAGCCTCTTCTGCCTCTAACCTTGGCATGTTTAATTCATCCAAAAACATTTTCATTTGTACCTTTCATTGATCTCCATATTTCTCTGCTTTATGCAGACTTTCATAAAATTCCCAAAATATTTCTAGTACCTCTACAGGATCTCTTGTTATCTCCATTGTTATAGGCCCCCTAAGCTCAGTGACAACCCTTCCTACTTTCTGCTGCCTGAGTCAGTGCACTAATAAGTTTTTGTGCTCTGGCATTATTATCATATAAACAGTTGCTTTATAGCAATCTTTCTGCACTCATGCATTTTAAGGAGGTAATCCTTTATTTTCTGCTTTGCACCCTACAATTGCTATTCTTCTTGTTTTGTGAGAATCCTCCTGTTCTGCAATACTTTTAACATTTGGCAGTCCCTCTAAATACTTCCTGTTGCATCTTAACCATCTCTCTCTTTCTTTTATTTCCACCCCATTTTAAACTCCACTTTAATTTTATCCCACTATCTAGCTATATTTTCAGCAAAAATGCATGTCTTCTCTAATAACCCCCGAATATCACCCTACATTTTATTTTTTAGTTATTATTAGCAGGTGAACAGAAATAGCTATTGGATGCCTACCAAAACTTTCAATTAAATGTGCAGGTTCTGTCTAGACTAGCCCAGTTTTTGTATCTTGGGGAATAATATGTAAATTTACTCAAATCTCCTACTACTGAATTCAAATCTTCCATGCCAAATATTTTCATACATTTCTTCAAAAATCTACTTTGCTTTGTTTTATTTTCCCTTCTGTGTCCACCAGGCATATCTCACCTCCTGCAGATCAAATTCCAGTCCCCACCTGTAAGTAATATTCCCTGCTGAAAACTGATTTTGTCTCCAAGAATTTTCTTAAGCTCCATTATAGCAGTTTTAGGTGGAATATTAATAAATGCCAGTGTAATCCTCCCTTGCCAGTAGCCCCTCAGTACTACATATCTACCATTATTACCCTTTTTATCCTCTTCTATCATTACTGGAGCTCAATTGCAAATATAAGTACTCCTCTTTTTTTAAACAAGAAACATTTTTATCAAATTATGTACGACAAAGGCAATCGTACATTTATATAAATTAAAATAAACCATACTGACACAATCTCAGTTGCAAACATAAATTACAAACCATGCTTGCACAACTGTAGCTGCAAACATTATACAGCACTTATAATATATCCAGTCATTGTCAGTCAAGCATTACACAGCTCATTCAATTGCTGCCTTCTTTTAAACCTTGTTTCTCCTTTGCATGTATTAAACCGACAGTCCCCATTTTTCCCTATGTAATTTTCTCCTACCGTTTTCTAAAGATCCTAATGCAAGTTGTTTCATCTCTATAACTATCTTTACTACTTCTAGTAAAGTTGATTTAGACATTGATTTTCATTGTCGAGTAATTGCTTTTTTTGGCAGCCATCATACTTAGACTTAGCAAGGCTTTACTGTGTCTAGATAATTCAAATTCTGTATCATAGCTCAAAAAAATAATTTCCTTAGTTATACCTATTTGCTCATCCAGCATCTCCGACAGAGCAGTATGTAGGGATGCTGTTATTTCTAAACAACAGATTTTTGCACATCCTAGTTTTGATTTTATTTTTAGGCCAAAATGTTATGTTGACTGTCAAACACAAAATGTGATTTATTTGGCTACCTGTGATGTATGCACATGCTTCTATGTTGGTAAGATGACAAAGAAATTGAAAGAAAAAATTCTACATCATATGTATGACATTAGGAATAAAACCATGAATAACACACTGACTTAACATGTTAATGAACATAAAGGACATACATTTTCATTTAACGTTTTACAACATCTAAAAAATAACTTTAGAGGGGATGATTTGAATAACCAAGTAGAACTAGCTGAACTAAGATGGATACTTAAGTTACAAGCAGACAGACATCCACGACTCAGTGCCAGTATTTGTTTAAAGCCTGCCCTAAAGGGGCATAAATTGAGGAGTTGATCTTATTGGCTAATATACTGTTTTATAATAGGTGTACTAGGTTTTAAAAGCATGATTGTTTGTTTTCTTATGTATGGATCTGAGGAATCGTAATACACGAAAGAGCTTATCCTTTATTTTATGATGTATTTTTATTAAAGCCTATCTAGTTTATGCTAACAGACATGGTAGCCTTGCTGGTCATTTTTGTGATATTATTCCTGAGTGGGGAATAGTGTTGAAGGCTTTGGTCAGGGCAAGATAGGCGGTGTGCACCATCTTTCCCTCTTCTATGGCTTTGGTGACTGTCTCAATGAGGTCGACCAAATGTAACAGACATGACCTCCCCTTGATGAAGTCAAACTGTGCGGCATCAAGTGTTTGGAGGTTGCCAATGTCCTTCTTAATGAGGTCCATGATAATCCATTCCATGGCCTTGCAGATCAGGCTAGTTAGGCTGATAGGTCTATAATTTCCCCGATCGGTGGATGCTCCACCTTTATGCAAAGGGATGACACTGGCTGTCCTCCACTCAACTGGGATGAAGCCAGTACTCAAGCAATGGTTGAATAGGGCACCCAATGGTGCTGCAAGTTCCTGCTTAAGTTCATATAGGACACAGCCTGGGATGTTATCGGGTCTCATGGAGGCAGTATTTTTTGCCTTTGAGAGAGCAGTGATGACCTGTTCCCCAGATATAAGGGGAAGGGGGGGCAGATACTGGAGATGTCCTAATTTACTGATGGGGTTGAAAGAGGGGTGAAGTTTTTGCTGAATCTGTCAGCCAGCATGTTTGCTATATCTACGGCTTTTGTACATGTGGTGTCCTTGACCACCAGTTCTGAACAGATCTGGGTGCTTCCTTTAAGATTGCAGACATATGTGAAGAAGGCCTTATGACTGTCACTAGTAGATGTGGCCAATTTAGACTCAAAGTTTGCTTTGGATGATTTGACTAGTGATCTTATTTGCTTGTTCAGGCTAAGAGAGATTGCCTCCAATTGGGCACCTGCTCCTTATTGGTCCTGGACAGCAATTTTTTCCTTTTGTTATAGAGTTTATTTATTACAGATGTCTACCAGACAGGTTTACTCTTCCTTGCGGAGGATGATTTAGTCCTGTCTGGTATTCCTGATTCCATGCATCTATATAAATTCTTGTATAGTGCTTGGTTGTAGTTTTGGATACTGGTGCCAATTCCTAGAGGGAGGGGGCTATGAAGCTGTTTATACCATCCCTCAGGAGGCTGTAATCTGCATTTGAGAATTTTTTTGTTTGACCCCAGCTAGAGGGGGGGGGGGATTGTGACTTTAAAAGTGACCACGTTAAGGTCGGATTTTACCAGGGAGAATGACACTGTGGGGGATGCTGCAGTGGTTACTCATGTTGGTTAATACCAAGTCCAAAATATTATTGCCTCTTGTGGGGGTATCTTCCAAGGCATTTGCATCGACAAAATCGAGTAATATCTGGGCACTTGTGTTCTGGCATGAGTAGTTCTTCCAGTCCATGTTTGGGTAGTTAAAGTCACCCAGGATCAGGGTAAAGGGTTAAAACTTGATAGATTTGAAAAGGTCCAGATAGGTGGATTAGGCATCTTGAGCCAGATTTGGGGGCCAGTAGCTAACTATGATTTGTATAGGAGTCTTGTCAATGGTTAACTGCACCTGGAGTGTCTCCACTGCATCATACTGTTTGACCAGCCTGGAGGTGTGTATGTCTTTAATATATATTGAAAGTCCACCTCCTTTGGCTTTACTGCCCACAGTTTGGGATCTGATTGTATGATAGGATGAGTAACCAGATAAGGTCGGGGTGCTCTCTGCAGCTTTGAACCAGGTTTCTGTAACTGCGCAGATGCCAGCATTTTCCAGGGTTAAGAATGCTTGCAATGAGTGCAGTTTAATGTTTAGACTCCTAGGGTTTAGCAGCATGACCTTTAATTGGCATTTTGTTGAAATTTTTATGTTGACAGTTTTAACCTCATCACTTCTCCTAAAAAAGACACTATGGGGAAGGCAAGAGCCTTTGTCAGAAGCCTAAAGCCCAAATGAGACAGATGCAGGCCATTTCAGGCAATGCATAGTGGTTGGTTAATCATATCTTCCCAGGCTGTCAGGTACTGGATCCCTTGGAATGACACCAAATCCAGAGGTATTCCCTTCCCGTCACAAAAGTCTGAGAGGAAAATCTTGAAATAGATGCAGATACAGATTTATTTTTCATGTGGAGGAAAAGCTCTTTGAGCTGATGTGTCTAGTTGACATCCCAGGACCACAGTCCTATGTGAAGAAGTCATAGAAGACTTTTAAATGTTTTCTTGGCATCCCTGCTTGTGTAAGAGATCTCTTCCAACAGAGGGATTCATAACAATTTGTAAAAGACTGCAAAGTTAAGCAAGTCATTTACATATGGAAAAATGTGGATACCGTGTAGCCTGCAATGAGCTATAACTTGACCTATACACTTTGTGAACACTGTTGGTGCAGTGGATAGTCTACTACCCATTCCTTAAATTTCTCTCTTTTCAACAGATAGGTGGGAAAGTGCCAGTGTCTCCTTTTTATTTCATTACCCTGTGTTTTATTTTAGTTATTAATGGCGCATGATCTGAAATAGTTAATGGGTGTGTATCAAGACCTTCAATTAAATGCACATGTTCCTGTGAAATGTCTAGACCATCTCAGTTTTGCATCTTGGGAAATAATATGTAAATTCACTCTGAACTCCCAGTACTGAATTCACATTTTCCATGCCAAATATTTTCATTAATTTCTTAAAAAATATATATCCTCCTTTGTTACAGTTTCCCTGCTGCCCCCAGACACATCTTCACTATTGCAAATCAAATTCCAGTCTCCACCTATAAATATTACTCCTTGCTGACAGCTGATTATTTCTCCTAGAATTTTCTTAAGCTCCATTATAGCAGTTTTTGGTGGAATATAAATACATGCCAGTGTAATCCTCCTCCCTTGACAGTAGCCCCTTAGTACTACAAAGCTACCATTCCTGTCTTTTTTATCCTCTTCTATTAATACTGGAGCTCCTCCTCAATTAATATAAGTACTCCTCTCTTCCTTTGCTACATGTATTCTGCTAAACAACCATCCTGAAAACCTTTCTTTATCAAATTCACATGTTCATTTCTTTCCAAGTGTGTCTCCTATAGCATAGCTATTTGCACTCTACATTTTAATATAGTTTACTACTCTTTCTTTTTTGTATTTATCTGTGAGACCATTAATATTTAAAGACATTATAGAAAGCATCATATTCTTGACAGATTATTATTCCCACCTTTTGTGCATAACAGCTTTTTGTTATTAAATGTCTAGTTTCAGCTTTTGTGTTACATGCATGTACTGTTTGGCAGGTTACTCTTTTATACAGTTGTTTCTTCTCATCTGCATTTGAGCCTATGTCATATCTTTTTTGTTTTATTGAAAAACCTCAAACAAAAATACACACAAACCCCCCAATACCCCCAAAAGCTATAGCTAATAACAATACATAAAATTATGTAAATATTCAAATACTGAAGTTTTAGCCTCCTAACAGGAACAAATGTTCCAGACTGACAAACACACCACAGAGACTCCAGCTGACCTAAAAGGAAAGTTATCCATGCAAAGACACATGGTATAGCCTGTGGTCCTATTAAGTGTTATCTGGTTTTGTCTTATCTTTATAGCTCTTTCAGCTGGGAAAACACTTCAATGCTTTCAAAAAACATTTTCTTTAAGCCATTTCTCTTTATCAAATGTCTACTAGAGACATGAGAACCAGACACAAAACTGTTTACCAGAAAAAAAACCTTACAGTGTTCAATATTCTTTTTTCATGTATTTGCTTTCTCTTAAAACATGTTACTAGATTAAGATAATGGCCTTAACCCAGTCATTCTCCTATGCAAGAATGAGAAAAAGCACAGTCATTTTTCTTTTTTCATGTTCTTTTAACCAGATTTTTTTTTTGCATTACAGTGCCAACATTTCTTAAAACTGAGGAAGGAGAATAAAACAAAAAGAAAAAACAGGAGCACCTATTTCCATTAGTATCCCCACTACACTTAAAAATAAATTTAAAAACTTTACTTTATGCCATCCAAAGAAAGCAATGCATTTTTTAAATAAACTGTAACTGGTAGTCAACTGACTGAAAACATTAAGAAAAAATAGACAAAGCAGGTTTTGAAATTATGGACATTATAGTTAAAAATAATGATATCAAACTTAAAGAATTGCAGGATGAAATTTTTAAACTGAATAACAGTATTGTTAATGATGCGTTATTTACACCTTACAATGATAAATATAAGAAAGTTTTATATGATGTTGATAAATTTGTAACCAAAAATGTTACTATTAAACAGCGCAACATTGCACGTGATACTGAACAGCACAAAAACAATAAAGCTTACCCAGATGTAGCTAAAAAAGGCCCAAATGTGGTGGAATGATCAGATGCTAGGAATGCATCTAGGGGTGATATTGACAATAACAGGGGGCACTATAACATGGATATTAATAGAGGGAACATGGACGAAGAACAGGATGTTTTTTGTACCCGGAGAACCCTGGAGGTCAGAAAGCCTGAGGAATCAGGCAAACCGAAATTTGTAGAACCCAGTAGAAGTGTGGAACCAGAGAGGTCATTATTTACAAAGGAGGTCTTGGAACAACAAACAGTCCAAGAAGTGGAAGTAAATATACACTCCGATACATAGTTAAACAGCATTGATAGTGAAGTGTGGGTTGAGGAAGGGGGTTAAATTGTCAGACAGTACAACAGAATGGTTTTACCATTTATAATTATTCTGATCTGGACTTAAGTCAAAAATACTTCACGTTGTTGAAAAAGGGAATATCATTTGTTCCGAGTTCACAAGTGAATGTTGCTAGAACTTTAGTAAATTTAAAAATGTACACTAGACAAATGAATTTAAAAATGTTCTTTAAGGATAGAAATGAGCAACTAACTGAAATTAATGCCTTGAGGCATAAAAGCACGTTTGTACCCCCAAGTAATATTGAAATAGACATTTTTGAAAGAATGTGCGAAAAACAGATTTGCACACTGGTTATTAATAGTGGTAATATTAACCAAAACAAAATTAAAAGTATAAGAACATATAATATGACAAAGGAAGAAAATTACTTGTTATGGTCTTTAGCTAAAAACAAGAATTTAAGGCTCATGACCCCCGATAAGGGAGGGGGTATTGTTATTATGCCTCATATTGATTATAAGAATGGAGAAAATATTAAATGATTAATTAATTTATTCAAGAGCATCAAGGCATGAATTGAATAGGGCATATTCTTGGATAGACATAATTTGGTCACAGATGTCATTAGAAGGACAAATTAATGAAAAAGAAACAGAGTTTCTAACTAAAAAAATGGGTCTTGCCAATGATTTTTGGCATTCCTAAAACAGATAAATCTATTGTGGATCCACCTTTTAGGCCGATTGTTTCGGCAAGGGGATCTAAAACTGAACCCATATCAGCCTGGATTGACAACAAGTTAAAACATTTGCTAAATAAAGTTGAACACATAGTCAAGGACTCTTGGCACTGTTTAAGTAGATTGTCAAAATTTAGAAATATCAATGATTTTAAATATAGTTTTTTGACAATTGATGTAGTTAATTTATTTTCTGTGATACCACATGATAGAGGTATTAAGATGTTTCAAAATAGTATTATTAGTTTGGAAGTTTCGGATACGGCTTTAGTCAGAGTACTAGTTGATTTAATGGGGATAGATCTAAAAAATAACATTCTCATGTTCGAAGGTGAAATTTTTCATCAAATTTTAGGAGTGGCAATGGGGGCAAAATGTGCCCCCATTTTTGCCAATCTAGTATTATTTTATTGGGAAACTGAATGTATTTTAAAAACTAAATATAATGAGAGAATTTTGTACTATTGTAGATTCCTTGATGATATATTAATATTGTGGAAAGGGGATGAGCAAGAAGCGGATGAATTTGTGAAATATCTTAATGGAACTACCAATTTTCTGAAGTTCACTAGTATATGGAGCAAAAATCATATTAACTATCTAGATATCAGTTTATCGAATGAGGAGGAAAATTTACAAAGTCCAATATATAGGAAGGCTACATATTCAAACACACTGCTGGATTTTAATAGTAACCATCCATACTATCAAAAACGTAGTGCAGTCAAAGGGCAGATGGTACGACTATCAAGAATAACTAGTAGTGAATAAGTCTTCCATACAGAAATGTATAAGCTTATAGGAATGTTTCTGGAAAGGGTTACCCTTTAAAATTATTGTTGAATATCAACAAAGAAGTTAAGAAAAGGGAACGAATGTTTGCACCTATCTTGATGTCTGAGTGGCAGTTTAAATACAAAAATAAAGATTTGGTAAAAGAGAACAATATGACTAATGCCATGGTTTTGGAATACAATGATAGCAGTTCCAAGACTGTTGGCATTGTCAATCAATGTTGGGAAATATGTTTCTAGGGGGACTTGTTAACAATTCTTGGAAAAAAAAACAAATAGTCTTTAGTAGGGGGAGAAATATAAATAATATACTAGAGACTAAAATAAATAAACTTGTATACAAATCTTATTTGTCCAAATGTGAGAATTGTAAATTTTGTAGATATATATATAAATGATGGACCATATGTCTTTATCCAGGGCAGTGACATTTCCATTTCATGTCCAGGTAGGGTCAACTGCAACACAACACAACACACGTAGCATGTGTAGCTACTTGCTTATCCTGCCCCAGTTTCTATGTGGGTAAAACCATTCATAGATTGAGGGACAGGATAGGTGAACATGTAAGGGCTATAAGCAATAAAGACATACATAATGCTCATTTTATACATTCCGAAAGATGCATTCATTTTAAAAAGTTTGTGTTTTTCGTGATAAAGTTTTCAAAAATGAACATGGAGGTGACAATGATCTGTTGTTGGAAAGTAAAGAATCTTTATGGCAGTTGAAGCTAAATGCTTGTATGGAACCTGGTTTAAATGATTTTATTTCCATTAAGCCATGTTTGAAGATTAGACATAACCAAATTGTTTGACATATCTAATTTTCAGGATTTATTTTAAAAATCATGCAGAATGTAATTTTAATAATTTCAAGTAGATTTAGTATGTTGTTTAATGAATGATTAGGAAGTATTTTGTTACAATGTAAAAAATTTTAAGAAGAATAGGTATTTGACAGATGTACTGTCTTTTTAAAATTTTGGGCAGGAAAAATTGTGGGTAGGTGCTTGTGTCATTACAAACAGTATCTGTTACTATTTAACCTGTTTGGAGACATGTTTAAACAACTCTGAAGATGCCTTTGGATTATCTGGCAAAAGCGCTTAGTTGTTTGAATTTCAAGTACCTTGGATTGCAATAAATGGTTAACTGCACTGGTTTCGGTAATTGTTTTTCATTTTTTAAATAATACTAAGAAAAAATTAAGAAAAAAATTGTATTTGACTTGCAGTTAACTTTCTGCCTCCTCTTCCCTGTCTTGAGTATTTTTCCTAACATTAATGACATGAAGTTGGGCATATGCTTTGGAGTCCCCTACAAGTTTAATAACATCCAGAAAAGTCCAATATTTCCAGATTTTCTTGTTCTGTCATGTTTCACAAATATAATTATTGCTTTGTAATCCCACATTTGTCAATTTCCAAGTTACTGATTTTATACTCCAAACATTAATGAAATGAAGCAGGGCATATGCTTTAAAGTCTCCTACAAGTTTAACAAAGTCCAAGAAAGTCCAGTATTGCCATATCTTCTTGTTCTACTCCTGTTCATCTCCTTCACCCAAACCCTGTCTCTGCTTTATTTCCAACATACTCTCAATTCCTCTAGTCAATTCTTGTGTTTTTTCCCTCTCTCAAGCATTTTCCATTGAAATGCTGGAAAAGGTTTCACAGGCACAGCCTCTCTGTGGTCTTTATTACCAGTAGAACAAGAAGCAGAATCTCCTTCTGTTTCACAGATCATCTTTTGTTGGACAAACTTTTGTACCTCTTCCTTAGCATGTACTTCATCAAAAAAATGATTTTGTTCCTCCAGGGAAAAATATTTTGAAGTGTGCTGGGTATAGCAGTTCGAATCTCATGCCTTCTTCTCAACACTCTCTGAATAATGGGATATATTTACTCCTATTCTGCCTGGTATATGAACAGTAGTCATTCTCCACATTCACTCTGTTGTCTCCTACTTTTAGTATTTTGTCCTTCTGCCACAGTTCTGTCAGAACCAGGTCCTTCTGCTGGTAAAAGTGTAAGGTCTACACTGTTTTCCTCATAGCCATGTTTGGAGCATACAAACAATGTGCCCTTTCAATTAACAATTCCTGTTGTGCAATACCAGTCCATTTGTTTATTTGTGCTTTCAAAAAATTAATAAGGAGGGGCATGGCCAAGATGAGCACAGAGTAGCAGCTTTTCTCATCAGCTCTGCCTTTACAGAACTTTACTGACAGGGAATATTGATATAAACTTCCCTAATAATAGTTTTTTTTATTTTAATTAATTCTTTAAAATATATATTAGGGTAGTATATAAAAAATTTCAAGTAGATTTTAAGCTTTCCTGTCAAAGTTACACTTGGAAGTACTACAGTAAAAGAACAGGATGAGCTTCACTAAATCTTCTCATCAAGAGACAACTATAAAGAAAGAACTACAGTCATTACTAACTACTATTCAGGAACTAAGTATCAAGATAGACAAAATGAATATAAAATTGACAATTTCAAAGAAAAGTGTTCTCACCAAATAGACATTCTACATGAAGATTTATTGCAACAGAAGAAGCAGATTTCAAGAATGGAAACTGCATTAAGTGATATGGATAACAGAATTCAGGAGAGTGAACATAATGTTGAGTTCCTGTTAAAGCAAAATTCTCTTCTTCAGACAAAGGTTGATGACCTTGAGAACAGGTCCCGTAGGAATAATGTGAGAATTTTTGGCTTACCGGATAAATAGAGGGAAATAATATGGAAACATTATTATCTTCCTGGTTGCCTGAAGTACTAGAACTGACGGAGGCTCATTCATATGGTATTGAAAGAGCCCATAGATCAATGGTGACATCTAAAAACACCAAGAGTAATTATACTAAATCTGTTATTGTAAAGTTCCTATCAGCCCATGATAAGGAAATGGTACTAAAGACTGCATGGGCAAAATCCCCAATCAAACTGAAGGACAATATTATACGCTTTGATAATGACTATTCTTCTTCAGTATTATCAAAAAGGAAAATTTTCTTGCCTTTAGTCAGAGAACTAAAAAAGAATAAAATAAAAACCCATTTGCTTTTTCCTGCAAGACTGAAAATATTTTATCAAGATGGTTTTAAAATTTTTGACGACCTAGACAATGCAATAACTTATATAAAATCTAATAACATACTGGAAAAAGTAGATGAAATGGAGTGGGCCAGTCCTAGTCTTAAAAGGAATGCTGAGAACAACACTTGGAAAACATCTGACCCTAAAAAAAAAAATCAAAAGATGAATCATAACAAGTACATATTTGCACTTGATTCACTCAGTTGGGGAAATTAAACCGGACATCCAGGTGAGCTTTTGGTATTATATTTAATATAATGTAAATTGGTTAACTAAACAGTTGTCTATTTTGTTTTGTAGAATAGTCGTTTGTTGGGGTTTTTTTTTTTCATTTGTACTATTTGTTTAAGATTAATTATCTTAATGTTTATTGGTTTGATTCCCATGGATGCAGTGATTCTCCTGTCTCGGATATCTATGCTTCCGGATGTCATGTAGTGGTGCTTATCATTAGGGGGCGTATTTGTTTGTCTTGATTTTGGTTCTTATAGTGGTTGGAAAACTTTTATTTAGTTATAATTGCTGTATTTGTATTTTAGTTGATTTATGGTTAATTGTTTGATAAAGGAATCTTGTATGATGGCCTGATGTATAGTTGCAGAATTGCTGTGCTAGTGATGGTACTTCTGACTCGGGATGTGAATGGCAGTGTGGCTGGAGTAATGGTAAGGCTTTGTTGTCGTTTCCGAGTTGTTGGTGTGTTTATTTGGAGGCTCTGGTTTGGTGCTCTAGCACTGTGGTGTTGTTTGTGTTAATTGTATGTTTTGGTGCCTATGTGCTTTGGTCGGAGATTAACCGGAGAGTCTGGTTGACAGTGTGGTGAAGCTTTGCTTGATAGCTGTCATTGCTTCGTGTTGTGTATGCGAGATTTTTTTTTCTTTCTTTCTCATCTCTCTCGATATAGAGGGAGTCTCGAGACATTGCCTTATGTGTAGTTAAGTAATGTTTTAGACAAAATAACTACGAAGCTGCAAAAAAAGACCAAACCTCCAGAAAAGGCAGTAAACAGGCAGGGAACAGCCACAAAGGAGAAAACCAACGTCACTATAAGGCACTCAAGTCAGAAAATCCAATGCGAACTGCACAATGAGAAATTTATTTAACGCTTCAGTACAAACACGTTTTCGTCGCCCATGCAACTTCCTCAGACACAATTCAAACAAACAATTCCTGACTTTATATATACAAAATGTAATAGGATAATTGAATAATTAGATAAATATCAATGAATACATAAAATAAATTGAGGCTGCAAGACTGCCAAAGCATTAAATGTATAGACATAGACTTAATATAAAAATATATGTATAATATCTATTGAATCTTAGATAAAATATTTATACCATTAATTGTTTAAAGGCAGTGCTATACAAAACACAATAAAATTTCATTCATCATATTATAACATTAAAAATAAAAAAAAGATAAAAAACACTGTGAATATTTCAAGCACTTTGCAAAAATATACAATTTATACCCAATACAGGTTTTGATCCTACCACAGTGTATGTAAAAAATCTAAATGTGTAAATTATACCAATTTCTATATACCCCATATTTTCAGTTACAATATTTCAGCTCTAAGCTTCAAATAGGGCATGATAGAAATAAGGTCATTAAGACCCGGAGCTTTGTTAGAGGCTAACAAAATTTGCCAACATGTCTCTCTGTGTGATAGCTTAGCTTCCCAATGTCCTCCCCTAGAGCATTTTGGTACTGATTCCAACACATAGAACATGAAAAAGGCAGATTGGCACACCAAGGTGTGCTTATAAAGGGCATTGGTATTACTTTGCTTTTGAATCTCATAGTAGTGTTCGTAAATGCGTCTCTTAAGCTGTCTCTCGGTCTTGCCTATATAAAATGCTTGGCAAGACCTACAGACAGCCAAGTAAACTAAACCTACAGAGTTACAGTTGTAAAATCTCTGTGCATAGATCTTCCTGTTCCTACTTTCCAGGTATAGATGTTCCTGATTGATAACATATTTACACTGTTTGCAGTGTCCGCAACGAAAGGCACCCTTTCTAAGTTGATTTAAGGTATTTACATGAATATTTTGTTCCAAAACATTTTTAATATTAAATCTCCTTTTATAAACAGTTTTACATGTCAGGTCCTTAAGGTTATTCAAATCTGTAAATTCCTTAAAGGTCTCCATTTCTTTCTGTACAATGTACCTAATGTGACCTGCATCTACACTAAAGGCTGTAACAAATGCCAAATTTGAACTTGTAAAATTAGAGGGGGAGGGGGTACTTTCCAAACATACATCAATAAAACCTCTTCCCAATATGGGATGAAATCTAGTACCCCTAGCTGAACTAACCTCTTCTCGAACCGATTTAATCAAAGAAGTAGGATATCCTCTGTCCACAAACAGCAAGCTCAATTTGTCACATTCAATACTAAAGTTACGATCGTCCGAGGTCATACGTGAGACCCTAACAAATTGTCCCTTGACAATAGACCTTTTTTGGAATTTGGGGTGTGAACTAGAATAATGCAAATAGCTATTAGAAAATGATGGCTTTCTATATACACAGGAACTGAAACAGTTAGTTTGTTTATAGAGAGTTACGTCTAAATAATTGACTTGATCAACTGAAATTTGATGTGTAAATTTTAAAAATTCAGTGGTCGAATGTAGAGAAGTAACAAATTCTTCTATGCAATGTCTTGGTCCTGTCCAGAAAATACAAATGTCATCCAGAAACCGGGTGTAATGGATCCAAAACTTAGAAAATTCACTATGTAAAACAAATTTATTTTCCCATACCGACAAACTAATGTCGGCATAGGTCGAAGCACAATTGGCCCCCATAGAAACACCCGATTTCTGTTGAAAATATTCCCCACCAAAATACACGTAGTTATAGTTAAGGACCAATTCCAATAGGTGCATAACCAACACCACATCATTGTTGGTAATGCCTTTACATGCCCAAAGGGCCTCTTCCATCCAGGCTAACCCTGTACTAGGCGGGATAACTGAAAAAAATCCACCACATCAATGGTCACAAACAATAAATCAGGTCTATGAAGTTCACTGGTTATCCCCCGTAGGAATTCCCATGAGTCTTTAAGCAGACGCTGTTGCTTGCCCCATAACTGCTTTAACTTCCAATCCAAAAACTTGGATAGGTTGTGGGTTTTAGACCCCTGGGCAGCCACAATAGGTCTCAAAGGGGGGTCAATGGCATTTTTGTGAATTTTAGGCACCCCAAAGATGGTGGGAACTTTCGGGTGTAAATTATTCAAGAAATTATAGAGATCCTGTTCAATGACTTCCTGATCCAAGAGGTCCTTAATAACTAAATCAATCTTTTTGTATGACATGTGTACCTCATTTAAGGAAACAATGGTGCATTTGGACGTGTCATTTAATAAATCATGCATCTTTGCCTCATACATCATCTGTTCCATAATGACCGTACCGCCCCCTTTGTCGGGCTCCATTACCCGGACTGATGAATCAATACTAAGCTCAGCAAGAAGAACACTCTCTGCCTGTGTAAGATTGGAGTGATTTGTAGACTTCCCTACTCTACTCCGTATCAAATGAACTATCCTATTTTCCAAATTGCTAATTTGCGGATGTAGTGGAAGGTTGTAGGTACTAGATTTTCTTAGCATAAGGCCAGGGCCCATATTAGTAGATCCAAATAAATGCTGGAGATTAAGCTTACGCACAAAAAGTTTAACATCAAGTATAGTGTTAACCATGTTGTAACTTCTACTAGGTACAAACTTGAAGCCCTTAGTAAATAAGGAAAACCAAAGATCAGTGATAACTGCTTCACTGTAGTTGTAAATATGATATCCGTGAAGCGTATGTTTAGAATAGTTTCCAAGAGCTGTAACCTCTATATTCCCAACCTTTAAGATTAATTATCTTAATGTTTATTGGTTTGATTCCCATGGATGCAGTGATTCTCCTGTCTCGGATATCTATGCTTCCGGATGTCATGTAGTGGTGCTTATCATTAGGGGGCGTATTTGTTTGTCTTGATTTTGGTTCTTATAGTGGTTGGAAAACTTTTATTTAGTTATAATTGCTGTATTTGTATTTTAGTTGATTTATGGTTAATTGTTTGATAAAGGAATCTTGTATGATGGCCTGATGTATAGTTGCAGAATTGCTGTGCTAGTGATGGTACTTCTGACTCGGGATGTGAATGGCAGTGTGGCTGGAGTAATGGTAAGGCTTTGTTGTCGTTTCCGAGTTGTTGGTGTGTTTATTTGGAGGCTCTGGTTTGGTGCTCTAGCACTGTAGAGACATGTGTGGTGTTGTTTATGTTAATTGTATGTTTTGGTGCCTATGTGCTTTGGTCGGAGATTAACCGGAGAGTCTGGTTGACAATGTGGTGAAGCTTTGCTTGATAGCTGTCATTGCTTCGTGTTGTGTATGCGAGATTTTTTTTTCTTTCTTTCTCATCTCTCTCGATATAGAGGGAGTCTCGAGACATTGCCTTATATGTAGTTAAGTAATGTTTTACTTACTATTTCCCGTCGGAACTTTGAAAGCTTTATCTTCATGATGAGCTCGAGACTGTGATATCCATCGCGGCTGGAAAGTTCGGAGCTTTCTTAAAACGTCATCATGAAGGCGTCAGCAGCAAATTGATCTTCTGATCCTCACCGGGAACCTACTGAATCAAATTTCTTTCCTCATACAGCATACGGAAAGAAGATATAGCTAGATTACTACTTTCAACTTATTGTAAGACATTATATGCAATAATCTCTTAAATAAATAGGGATTATACTACGCATGTAGCCTAAATACTTTTCCTGATCATCATAGGTATTCTTGAGCCTTATGTATTTATAAACGAATAGTATTCTCATAAAATATTTGCTTTATGTATGACAAGGGTGCCGATAGCTTGATGAGAAATACTAGTTGTGATGTGTGCATTTTTGGAAGATTTAATAATGCTACAAGCTGTTTATATACTTGTATTGCATGTACACTTTTTATAACTATTGACTTGCTGAGAAAATATTCATGAAGCATTTATCAAAATGTTAAATGTATAAACGTATATAATAGGTTATCTCGGTTATTTTATGAATGCATTTGTGTAATAGGCTGATAGGGATGTACCACATAGGCAGCAATAATATTGCAAGGACAGGTGCATTAAAAATAGTTAGATCTGTTTATCATTAGAAAATGTGAAATTTTCATCTTTTGTTTTGTTAATGAAATAGCTTTTCAAAATTCAAAGATAGTATAAGCTATAATTGAATAATAAAAAGCTCATTATATTTAAATAAGGCTTTTATATAGTATACAGGAGCTATTTAAGCACCTTGCTTCTTTGAACTAATATGACCTTTTCACTAGTTTTCCGTATGGTGATGGACCCTTTGAGGTAACTCAAATTAATGCAATGAATGGAAGATCAGACTTTTAAGGTTTATTAGTCACTCTTCTATGAGAGACTGCACCGGGGTGTTTGGTTATAAGAAAACTAGCAGGATGTTGTTGGTTTTACTTCTTGATGAGTAATCACTATATTTGGTTTCTGGCAAAGAAATGCAGTGTTCATTTCTTTCAGAACAATCAGTATGTTAGTTGATTATTAGTAAAATCACTTTTATTAGCATCTTATTTATTAGCTGTCAATGTTAGTGGTTATTGAAGGCCCTTAGGTGATTCATTTACAACTATGTTCCAGTTAGCTGATCACCTATGGCAGTACTATATATCACACTTCAGCCTTTATTCGCCATATTTCGGTAATAAAATAATGCCATAGTCTCTTTTTAAGGTTCTTATCAAATGTAATTACTTTAAAACAGAAGAGTGAACTAATAAATCATAGTAGTTCTTAATAACCTACTAACTAATGTAAGAAAATTCTGTACTTTATTCCTAAGATGTAGCTGTCATCAATTTACTAATTGACACAACATTATATCTATACATTTGGTTCATACAAAAAAATTGTTTATGTTATTGATGAGAAGCCTTATTTTTATAGTTATGATTATAGACATTTAGGCAGGTGCTGATTGGATGCTGCTTTTGATAGGAGGTCGATTCGAGTGACTGATGTCATTCGAGTTAGGAGTTTTAAACTCCAGAGGGGTTCGGTTTGGTTATTTTGTTTCATGTTTATGTTAAAATATTTTCTAATAACTTTTCAGACGTTCATATCTTATGTAGTAGGAAACAACCTTAATTTTAAGAATATGATACTCTTACACTATGTTTGTTCTAATGATCATAATAGTATTCTTATTAGATATATTCTTGTGTATTTCTTAGATCAGTATGTTTATATTTACATCATTTAATTTTCAATGACTACACTAAAAGGTATATCAGTTAACATTAATGGTTTAAATAATCCTAATAAAAGGAGGAATTTAACTAGATATCTTAAGTTACATAAATCCCAGTTAGTATTTTTACAAGAAACTCACTTAATAACAGAGGATATATTCAGACTTGAATCTAAAACATATAAAATTTGAGTAAGTTCTGAACATACTAAGAAAAAGAGAGGAGTAGATATCCTACGGAACAACATAATGCCTTTTCCTAAAATAATAGATACATATAAGGATAATAAAGGAATGTTTTGTGCAGTCACCATAGAAATAAACAGTAAAATTTTCACATTGATTAACATATATTGGATCCCAGGGATAGGGATAAACACAGTGAAACATCTAGATCAAATTGTACTATTCTCTAAAGGGAACATTATTTTGGCAGGAGATTTCAATTGTATTCTAGATTACAAAGACTCTAGTACTAATGGGAGGAGAAGAATATCTACATCATCTAAATTATTAAAAGACTTCTCAGATACTTATTTCTTGAAAGATATAAATTATTTTGCAGATACTACTTCTTTGTTTTACACCTTTTTTCTCATAGACATAACTCATACTCGAGGATAGATAGAGCTTTTATTTCTAATAATTTAACAGATTCCTTAAACAAATCAGCAGTGATTTCATGTCCTTTATCAGATCATAATTCTATAATTTTTGAAGTGGTAGTCAATCCAAATTTTAATATTCATATAAAAAGGATCCCATCTTATATCACAAAATTAAAAGATTTTAATGATTTCAATTCTACAGAAGTACAGAATTTTTTAGAACTTAACAATACTAATGATATATCATAAATTTACATATGGGATGCCCTAAAAGCTTATCTATATGATAGGATATTGAATTGGTACAACAACAAAAAAGAAAGCTTGGGATAAACAGCTGCAAGATATACAATGTAAATTAGACACTTTAAAACTTAGTAATATGGGTGATAAAGATATATCAAATAAAAGAAAAGAAATAAATATGTTAAATAGTAAATATCTAGAAATATTAAAACATAAAACTATGATCAATATAGAAAAATTCAAGTTTATAAATTTCTCTTCTAACCCTAAATCCTTAAAAATTCTTGCTCATAAAACAAAAAGATTAAATAAATTTAATCATATTAATGAAATATTCTCCCCTAAAAAAGGAAAAATGGTATCGGAAATTCATAATATATTAACTGAATTTACAGAGTTTTTTTTATAAATATCAAGCAAACAACTACTCAAATTAACTCTACAGAGGAAATAAAGACATTTATTAATAAATACAATAAAACAATACTTTCAGAGGAACAATGGATTTCTATTGATAAACAAATATCTTTCAAATATCTTCAAACTCACATTACCAAATTAAAGCAAAATAAAGCACCAGGTAATGACGGCATCATTCCTAAAATTTACAAATTACTACCTATAAATGCTCTAAAATTGCTTTATAAAGTATTTAATCTTGTTCAGGACTAAAACATAATTCCACCTTCTTGGAAATCCACTTTTATTTCTCCTATTTTAAAATCTAACAAAGATCCCTCTAAGTGTACCTCCTATAGACCAATCTCCCTATTAAACACTGATTACAAATTACTTATGTCCATTTATGCAGAAAGGCTTAAAACATTTTTACCCAAATTAGTTGATAGTGATCAAACGGGGTTTATAATGAAGAGAACTTCATATAACATTAAAAGAATATTAACTTTAATTGATTCGGTGAAAAATCTTAAAACAAATTTAACCCTAGTTAGTTTAGATATAAATTGTGCTTTCGACTCAGTTACATGGGAATATTTGTTCACTTTATTAAAGGAATTAAATTTCTCCAATAATTTTATCAATCTTATCACTCTGTTATATGAAGGTAGCCAAGCTTATGTTAAAATTGGCACTAGTATATCTCAAAATATACCAATAGTAAAAGATACTAAGCAAGGGTGTCCTTTATCCCCTCTTTTATTTTCATTAGTTATAGAACCATGGGCAAATTTAATAAGACATGATACAGATATTGAAGGATACAAGTTAAACACCACTATATCATCTACAATACAAATGTTTGCAGATGACATACTGATTACTCTTGGGAGTAGAAGGGAATCTATACAAAAACTTTTTAAAAACATGGAATATTTTCAAAAAAAATCCGGCCTTACTTTTAATAATAATAAAACACAAATTCTTTTAACAGGTTAAAAAAAATACAATATACCTGATGAATATAATTAATATATAGCTCAGTCTCAACAAATAGCATATTTGGGTATAATTATTACTAACAATATTAAATATACCATTCAAATAAATTATAATAAAAGTCTATTACAGATAGAATATTTAATAAATAAATGGAACAAATTACCCTTTTCTATGGATGATAAACTTTTAATAATAAAGATGATCCTTCTCCCTTTAATCTTATATATAATTCAGTCTTTATCTATACCTCCTTCTTTCCAAATAATTAAAAAATTGAATTCAATGATTCAGAAATTTTTGTGGTTCCCAAATAAGCCAAGAATTGGATTAACATACCATATGTATAATTAGAATAATGGGGGTATAGCCTTACCAAATTTAGAAATGTATTCAATTTCATCAGTATTCAATACAATCTCTCATCTCATTGAATATACTGCTAAGTGGAAAGAGGTTATAGAGGTATTGTCACAAAATACCAAAGATATAAACAGTTCCTATATGCTAAATATAATTAATAATCCATTTATTTGGAGGTTAAAATATATTTCTGAATTTTCTTCTCTGAGTTTTAACTCTAAGTATATAGTTTTTCTTTTAAAATCATTTAAAAATGTTATATTTAAATATAATATATATAAGGATTGGCTTTTTTTACTCTTCCCTATAGCCTACACACACAGATCTATTTTATCTTCAGATTATACAAAAATGTCTATATTTCAGCAAAAGCATTTAACATTTTGGCACCAAATGATGATAAATAATGAGATAAAATCCAATAGTTTACTCTTGGAAGAGTATAAACTTGATTCTTGTTTATGGTTAGAGCTTCAAGAAGCTAGACAATATGTATTAAATAAATTGGATTCTATGTCTCATATAATTAGGAAAAAAAATCCCAAGCTAATACAATATATGATTTTATCAGTTTTGCATAAATATCCTGCTAATAACAAGTTATCAAACATTTATAGGGCAATTAAATGTGATTTAGATACACATTCAGATAATTATTGGAAATATTTGTTCTTTAATTAATAATAATCCCCCTTCTGAGAAAGACAAATTTAATATTTTACAATCAGCAAGTATGACTACTACTTCTTTAAAATGGAAATTATTCACATGTAGATTTTTAAATAGATCATTTATCACTCCTCATAATATAAGTATATTTTCTAAAAAGAATATAACATGTTGGAGATGTAATATTGAATTGAATGCTGACTGGTCTCATATGTTTTATGATAGCATATATTTAAGAACATTTTGGGATGATATCAATAATTTGTTGCAAACAATTTTTACTGATAATTTATTTATATCTAAATCACTTGTTTTATTTAATACTCCTGTTCCTGATTGTGTAAAAGAGAATAAGTACCCTTTGGTTTGGTCTATACTATCTATAGCTAGGAAAAACAATCACTAAGAATTGGAAATCTAGTACAGCACCTACATTTTTGGAATTTAAAACTATACTCCTTGAAACGTGTAATTTGGAAATGTTAACTATTAAATCTAGATCATCTAGGAATACATTATATAATTCATGGAATATCATCTATGAACTTCTAGAAAAATAGTTTATTCATTTATGTAAACAGATGATTTTTATTAATTCTACAGCTATGTTAAGACATTTTATTTGCATGATGGACGTCTTTGTACATAGTTTAGTTTCACTGGTTTATATATTATAAGGTTTGTTTTTTTATTTTCTTGTTTTTTAACTTTAAAGAAAAGATGTTATAATTTCATGGAAATATTTGTTCATTTTAATAATTATTTAATAAAATTCTTTGAAAAAAAAATTAATACAGTCTGCTCCTTCCAGCTTACCGGGTATAGCAGAAAATCTCAGGTTTTCCTTATGTGATGGATAGCACAGTGGTGCAGTGGTAGTGTTGTCTCCTCACAGCAAGAAGTTCTCCAGTTCAATTCTCGTCTGGGGTGCCTTCTGTGCGGAGTCTGCATGTCCTCCCTGCATTCGTATGGGTTTCCTCTGGGTGCTCCAGTTTCCTCCCACATTACAAAGACATGCATCTCGAGCATTTCTCCTCGGGCCTCTGCTGAAAACTGGCTTTGTTCCAAGTCAGACTTTCCCAGTTAACAAATGTTAAATAAATAAATAAATAAATAAAATGCGCTCTTCCCTCTACTTCTATTTTTTTTTAAATATCTCTTCCTCTGCAGTCTCATATTCAGCCAGCCTTTTCTTCATTTCAGCCATCAGTTATACCACCACATCTGAATATCTGTTTAAAGCTTCTTCCATTTTTTCCAGCCTTTTGTTATTTGAGTTGATACACTCCATCAGTGTTCCATTTATTTTAATCAGCTCTGAGTACATTGACTTATTTTTCCTCTAGGTTACTGGAATAAAAATCTTGCACCAAAGCTGGAGCTTGCACTGCTTTTTGCTGAACAGCTGCAGAATTCTTCCCAGTCAGAGTTTTTCCTCACTTTTTTGGTTTGTTTTCTTTCAGATTCTCTGGATTTCTTTTTTGCTAGCATCCAGGCAGTGCACTAACTAGCCTGTTACTGAAATTTACCACAAACAATACATTCACTGGCTCTCTCTTCTGAGTCTCTGTTTCCACACTGGGAGAGCTGAAATTAAGCTGATACTCAATGTGCAGCTATCTTGGAAGTCTACCTCCATTTGCTTATTTGTACTTTCATAAAATTAATTAATTAATGCAGTCTACTCCTTCCAGGTAGGATATCTCTGTTTGTTCTGCCTTCTAACTGCATTATTTTTTGAAGAGGTTCTTCTTGAGAAGTCTCATGTTCAGATAGTCTTTCCACAATTTTAGCCCCTGATTTTCACATTTTTATCAGCTCACCTGAATAACTATTCTCTATTTTTCCTATCTTTTTTCTTTAGACTTCAACTATTCAGCATGTCTCACTTATTTTAAACACCTCTGAGTACACCTGCAGACTGCTTTATTTTTATTTTATTTTTTTCACTAAATTGCTAAAAGTCATCTCCTGTACTGAAGCTGAAAACTGAATTCCTTTTTGATTAACAGCTGCAGTATTTCTCTCAGCCAGCACTGTTTCTTAACCATTTCTGGTTTATTTACTTGTACTGCGTATATGTTTTTGCTAGTATCCAGGCAGTGGAATTACTATCCAGTAAATCAACTTTAATACTTTTTATGGGCTTAACAAACATCCTCAGTTTTCACAATGGGAGTGCTCCAATTAACCTGTTGCTCAATGCGCAATCTTGGAAGTCTCACTTTCTCATTATTTTTCATCACTTTGATCTTTCTGCTCAGACACTGTGGTCTCATGAGCTTTAACTTCCTTCTTTTTAAATGTGAGTACATTCATGTGATCATTAAGCATCCATCCCATACCAGTCCATTTGTTTTCAGTGATCCCAAGTGTTCAAGGACACAAGGAGAGGGAGGTGAGAGTTGGACAGTAAGTCACTATCAACCTGGATTATAAATTTTTTTTATTTGCTTTTACTCTCTTCAAAGAGCATGTTACATTGTTTTCTACATGCACCTACATACCTGATAAGCTCACCTGAAGTGCTGAGCAGTTGTTGATAGGTTCACTATCTACGGGAACTGTACTTCTATATCTCCCAGATGACAGTTCTGAAGTGGGACTCTGCTAGCTCCCTCCCTTGGGAGGAATGAGTCAGTGTTGACCACTCACTCCATTCCTCCCCTTCCTGTTATTTTAACACCCAGGCTGCTAGTAAATGCAGGACATCTTAAGAGTAAGCAAGATCAAAACTTCCATGCTAGGCCTCCGGTGTACCTTTCTAGGATTTTTTTTTTTTAGGCAAAACAATCAGGCATACCTTGCAGAATGCGGTCTCTAAATCATACCCACAACCTGGTTGCCCTTTTTACTTCTGCATATTAACCTAAAACATTCAACATCTTCACACCTAGCTGCCTGTTGTCTTATAGTCCATCCTTCAGTATGTGTAAGTATATTTGCCCTTTTGAGTTTCCATTTTTATGGTTAAGGTAAACTATGCTTCAGCATCTCATTTCCAAATGTTGAATATCCCCTGAACTAGAAACAGAGCTAAAGATAGAATGCCATTTTGTCTGAAACAAATTCTTCTTAATGTAGAACATTTTTCAGGATGTGTTTCCCTTCGGTTTTATTTTTGTTTTGCTTTTATTAAGTTTTATACAGGAACAGCTGTATTTTTATATGTACATTCGATCAGGTGCACTATTTTGTCTTACATGCTTATCTTTGATGTACACCCGTCATAATACCTTTGTTAGCATTTCTTCTTCTAGACCGGAGAACATGTCTTTCTCCTACTTCTTTTCCTGTGCTGTGTACCCTTTCTTCCAGTGGAGTTTTATCTGTTTTCTACCAACAATCCATGGCCGCCTTCAACCTCCTTATCATCTCCTGCATGCCCTGTTTTTTTTTCCCCAAGTCTCTGCCTCATGAATTTAAGTATTTTTCCTTTGCTTTCTGCTCCGACTGTTTCTAACTGATCTGTGTTTGAAAAAGTTAAAATTGTATTGTCTTACCTGCTTTTACAGTTGCACTTTCTAAAAAGTCGTTTTTGTATTGTTTAATTGTTGTAGGCTACACACTCAAGTGCACTAGCCTGTTTATAACATTTACAGTGTTTTCTGTGTGATTTTCTGATATTCTCTGCAAAAAAAACAAAAAAATATTCTTTTTCCCCACCTTACTGAACTAGATTAGTCCAGATTTCAGGCTTTGCTGAATTCCGGACTGTGGTATAGGTTCCTGTGTTGCCCATATCCTTACTTGGATAGAAGGAAGCTTCTCTGTTCACCAGTGAGAGTGGGGAGCTTTGAGCAGCCTATCTGTCCCTGGAGGAGTGGTCTCAGCTCAGAAACTAGCAGCTTATTGGCCGTTTTGGGTCAATTCCTATCTCTCTCAGTTTCCCTGCTTTAAAACCTGCATTTGCGCAGTTTTGCACCAGTATACAACTCAGCACAGCTCCTCGTGGTGTCCTGTAGAGTGATACAGGCAACAGAGAGACCTAAGAGTGACTTACAACTGATTTAAGTATTTTTTCTTTGCTTTCTGCTCTGACTGCATTTTCCCGCCTAAAAAGCGAGTTTCTAACTGATCTGTGTTTGAAAAAGTTAAAATTGTACTGCCTTTCCTGCCTTTACAGTTGCACTTTCTAAAAAGTCGTTTTTGTATTGTTTAATTGTTGTAGGCTACACACTCAAGTGCGGTAGCCTGTTCATAACATTTACAGTGTTTTCTGTGTGATTTTCTGTTATTCACTGCAAAAAAACAAACAAAAAAATAAACAAATATTCTTTTTCCCGCCTTACTGAACTAGATTAGTCCAGATTTCAGACTTTTCTGAATTCCAGACTGTGGTATAGGTTCCTGTGTTGCCCATATCCTTACTTGGATAGGAGGAAGCTTCTCTGTTCACCAGTGAGAGTGGGGAGCTTTGAGCAGCCTATCTGTCCCTGGAGGAGTGGTCTCAGCCCAGAAACTAGTAGCTTATTGGCCTTTTTGGGTCAATTCCTATCTCTTTCAGTTTCCCTGCTTTAAAACCCTCATTTGCGTGGTTTTGCGCAATTTTGCACATAGCACAGCATCGAGCAGCGCCGCTTAAACAGGTTTAAACTATTCCCGGCTCCACAAAGTCTACTCTTCACTTTTTCCCTTAGAACTGTTCTAACTCTCAAAGTAAGCACTCTATTTTCATTCTAAAGCCCTGCACTTGATGTTATAAGTAATCTTATAAGTAAACACTAACAAACTACACCCCTCTCATACTCTTTATAAGTACTAGGCTCCCTCTATTGGTCCGTTCTGATCAGTCAAAAATCAGTTCTTTACACTTCTCTGGCATGTCCAGAGGTCAGTTTCAGGTTTACTTTCCAGTCCAGATAGTGAATCTGGGAATCTTGAGGCAATGTTACAATTGCCTTATGTACACAGACCACCCTCTCCTCCTCCCAACAAGCTCAAACATATGTGAGAGATGCAACTATACAGCTAAACTGGAAGCTGAGCTCTCTCAACCCAGGACTGGTACAGTCAGTCAGGATGAGAAGGAAACCATACACACCACAAATCCAGTCTCACATAGACCTATCGTATCAGCAAACCAAACACATAAACACACAAAAACATACTCGGAGGCGCTAAATAAAAATCTGCCAAAGCAGCAGAGACCTCCAAAGCAGACATCCAAGCAACCGCTACCCCACAACAATACCCATGTATCACATATTTCACAAAGTCAGTGTGCCACACAGTCACAGCCCTTAAGGTTAAACAACACACCTAATACACTTGTAATAGGTGACTCTATTGTCAGACATACTGACGTCCCACTCACCAGACTGAACAAGGAGAAGGTTACTGTAAGCTGCCTGTCGGGTGCCATGATCCGACACATAACACAAGCACTCAGGTCACTCCAAAGCAAGTACAAATATGACTCCGTCATTGTCCATGCTGGTGTGAATGACCTGAGATGTACCTCTCTGGACTATATGAAAAGAGACATACAGGAGCTCTCTGATCATGTACCCCAGGCCGTTTTGACCCTGACCTTGAGTAGCATCTTGCCCTCACCAAGAATGATGCCACAGTATAAAGACAAAATTATCAATTTTAACAATTGGCTAAAGTATTGGTGTCATTCAAAGGGGATCCAGTGTCTGTCAGTCTGGGACGACAGCTCGACAAGCCATGTTGCTTTGCTAGGGACGACTTGCACCTGTCACCTCTGGGCTTTTGAATACTGGCAAAGGATCTTGCCTCCCCCATAGTGACTTTTTTAGGCAAGTTTCAAAAGACAAACCCACCTCCATAGACAACACAAGGAAAAAAAAATAAGGGTAATGCTGCTCAACGCCAGAAGTCTAAACCTCAGGATTCACACACTCGAGGCTCTCCTCACTATGGAGAATATCGATATCTGTGCAGTAACAGAAACCTGGTTCAAGGCTCCCGAGAGCACCCCAGCACTACCAGGTTATACCTCATACCATGCTTTTCAGCCCCAAAACTCGGACCGAATCACAAAAGGAGGGGCTGTATCCATATTCATCAAAGATACCCACACCTCCAGGTTAGTGGCACTGCACGAAGCATCGGAGACCATCCATGTGCAATTAACAGTGGGCAAAACTGCCTTTCAGTTTGTAGCCTGCTACAGACCACCTTCCCAAACTCAGGAACCCCACTCGGCATTCCTGAGAAGAATATGAAGGTCTCTCCAAACACCATAATATTGGCTGACTTCAACTACCCAAACATTGACTGGGAAAACTACTCAAGCCCCAACACCCTAGCCCAACGGTTTCTAAAATTTATAAACTCAAATGCTATGGAACAACTGGTCACCACTCCCACAAGAGGGGACAACATATTGGACCTGGTCATCACCAACATGGGGACTCTATGTTCCACACCAGAGGTAAACCCCTCATTGGTAAGATCAGACCATAAATTAATCTCACTGGGCATCCATATCCCATGCCCACCCCCAGCCAAGGAAACCACTGTGAAAAATTTCTCAAAAGCAAACTTCACACTTCTCAAAACCGAGGTGGAATCCTTTAAAGCCCTCAGGCCAGTGGAAAATACTGCCCAAACCACAGAATCCTTTACAAACGCATTCTATGGACACCTACAGGAATGCATGGATCGTGCTATCGCAAATAAAACCAAGACTCACTCCTCCAAAGGCAGGAGACCTGTCTGGTGGACCCCGGCCATAAATAAGCTATACAATAGAAGGAGGAAGCTACTACATGATAGAGCAAAATCCCAAAAAGGGAAGGCATCTCTGATCAGTACTAGCAAACAACTACAATCCCTCATAAAATCATCCAAGGCCAGTTTTGAAAGAAAAATTGCACAAGACGCTAAAGATAATCACAAGGCTTTCTTTAGTTATGTCAGGAATCTGGGTGGCAACTCCCAGATATGCTCTGAGTTAGTGCAAAATGACAAAAAATACACTGAACCCAGAGACATTGCCAACATCCTGGCAGACAGGTTCAGTGCAAACTTCTCCCCCCCTTCCCCCCAAAAAGAGCAAATGTCCATCCCAACAGAATGTAGCCTCCCTGACATCACAGATGCACAAGTGAAAGCTGCCCTATCAAAAGCAAAAAACACAGCATCAATGGGACTGGACGGTGTCCCGGGCTGCGTCTTACACGAGCTCCAAGAAGAACTGAACCCTCACATAAAGTCACTGTTCAATCTTAGCCTTGCTACAGGATATGTACCCAAAGAATGGCATATAGCAACAGTGGTCCTGCTCCACAAAGGTGGTGCCACAATGGACCCCGGTAACTATCGTCCCATAAGCCTGACTAGTCTGGTCTGCAAATCTATGGAGCATATCATCATGCAACTCATAAACAGAGACATTGGGAACCTCCAGACACTGGATCCTACCCAATTTGGCTTTGTTAAGGGCAGATCTTGCCTCTTAAACCTAGTTGACTTCTTTGAAACAGTTAGTAAGGCCATAGATGAAGGGAAGGTAGTCCATGCAGCCTACCTGGACCTCGTAAAAGCCTTCGACATAATACCCCACTCGGGCATCATAAATAAGCTCACCAGCTTAAATATCAACCCCTATGTCACAGGATGGGCTGCAAACTGGCTCAGGGATAGAACCCACATGGTCAGAATTGCAGGTGCCATGTCAGACTCAAAACCAGTTACAAGTGGCGTCCCACAAGGCTCAGTCCTGGGACCTCTCTTGTTCAGTATATACTTCTCTGAGATACAGGCTAACATGGGAGGACAATGGCTGACCAAGTTCGCAGATGACTGCAAACTGGGAGCCATAATCGACTCTCTGGCTGACACTAGCATCCTCCAAAAAGGTCTCACAGAGACGGATACCTGGTGCCAGAGCCATGGCCTCAAGCTAAATGCCAAAAAGTGCATAGTCATCCCCTTTGGGAAAAACAAAGTTCCCACAAATTACCACATAGGTGGTAATCCATTAAGTACGGAAGAAGTAATTAGGGATTTGGGGACCCAAGTAGATAGTAATCTCTCCTTTGACAATCACATTGCCAAAGTGGTTAGAAAGACCTTCTATATAGCCCACCTTATCACGAAAGGGTTCACATCTAGATCAAGAAAGGTCATTGTGCCTCTCTACTCATCACTCATCAGGCCCATAATTGAATACAATGCCCCGTTTGGGATGTACCTTACCCGACACCTGCAGCAACTGGAGAGACCCCAAAAGTACCTCACCAAGGGGATCCAAGGCCTCAAACAGATGCCCTATGCAGTTCGGCTAAAGAAATTCCAGCTCTACTCAGTTGCTTACCGCCTACTCAGAGGCGACCTATGCCTGACGTATAAAGCCATGTCCAACCCAGAATTAATGGACATGCTCCACCTCAGGAAATCCAAATCCCTTAGAGCTACACGCTCCAGAGACAATAAATAGGACATTCTAGAGGGACAGATTCATATCCCAAAGGCTCCCCTCACTCTGGAACAGGATCCCAATCCATGTTAGGCAGAGCCCCTCACTGGCCCTGTTCAAGAGAAATCTTGACGGGTGGATGGGGGATCGTAAGTTTACCCCTGGGATCTCTTCTATGTCCTTGCTAGACAGAGGCACAGTAAACTAACTTTAAAGGGGCTATCTTCTGTGACCTTAACTAATCTAAATGGGAGGCAAAAGCCAAACACACTCTGTCTAGGCTTATAAATTCCCTAGGGCAGATAGCCTAGTATCAACCTATGAACAATCATTCCACTTTCACCCAAACCCACCATTCTGCCAAGTCTTCTACGTGTATCTCTATTTTTCAGGGTAGTCCTTGCCCCTTTCCTTAGCAGTTCTTTACCTTCTGCTGTTCTGCATTTCTTATCCTCCACTTCCAACAAATCTCTTCACTCCCCTTGTATATTCCAGCAGAATGCAGCATGGCCCACAGCTCCCTTCTCTAAATTCCACTTTACCTTCCCAAAAACTGGACACCCCCCACTAATAACCAGTCCAGCCTCTGTCCTTGTCCATTTTCCTTCCTTGGAAATGCAAACTGCAAGGTTTCGCTATGCTTGTTCTTCAGATACCTACCTACCTACCAGCCTTCCAGTCCCATTCTCCTCCATTTTGTATATTATTTCCCCTGTACTTATGCTGATCTTGTTCTATTTCCCCTATTCCTAGCTTTCCCTTCACTTAGCATGACAAAGAGGCTGCTGTGCAAATCATCTTATCCCTGGGTTGCCCCTTACCTGCATTGAGTTTTAAAGAACTATTTGAAAAAAAGTGTTTAATTTTGTCAATGAGAGAATACAGGATGCTTAGCCTCCATTTCTCCAATTCAGTCTGTCCCCTAAAGATTAAGACCCATCCCTACTGCCACCCTTGTTCCCACTTTTAGCATTATCTCTTTCCTGAATACTAAAACCATTTTCCAAAATATTTATTTCTGATATACATGTAGCCCCATTATTTGAAGCTAGGACAAGGCTACAAACTTTGACTCTTGGTCATTAGTACTTCATGACAGCACTATCTGTCCCTGAATAGCCCCCCCCCCCCCAACATTTTCACTCATAAACTAATGCTTATCTGCATTTTGTAACATCTGACTGACACTACATCATCAGACACAGCAGACAAATGAACACAAATAGATAGTTTACTCAGTCACTGGCACTTTACATTATGTTAAATATAGTCACTTATTCATTCAGGTGGCATATGCATAATGCCTTACAACCCATAAAGGCAGACAAGCATACAATTATATTCAGCAGGTGCCAAGGCTGTTATTCTCAGAAGCTTCATTAAGCTAACAAAATTGTTTCAAAGTTGATTTTAGTTCAATTGATGCTAATGCAGTTCAGATATCCTCTACTACCATATTTTATTTGTCTGGAAATACTGCACTGAAGAGGCCAATTAAAAAAAGTACAATTAATTATACTATCAAAAGATTCAATAAACACCTCAAGTCCAAACATATTACTGTATTTTACAAACTTGCGGGTTAACATCTTTCTTGGGATTCAATACATTCACCACATTGTAACAGGCAATTGTACAGAAACAGTGGCCAGTCACAGGGCAAGTGCAATTAAGGGAAGCACTGAATGCGAGTACTGGAGGCCAGGTAGCACAGCAACTTGAAGTATATGATAATGGCAGTATAATAAGATGGTAATGAGCAACAGTGTTAAAATGAATGGCTCCATGTAAACAAATGGGGCAAAACAAGATGGTGGAAAAATTCAAACACATAAACAGCACAACATAATGGGCTATCACCAGCATTAATGACCATAGCAAAATCCTGGTGTACATGCAGGGGTGTAATAGATGTATGTTAGGGGTTGCCTCAGCTTTAGTCAATGTTTTTATGCAGCAGGCTATTAATGCCACTACAAGCCACAGTGGTGCAAACCATCACCCTTGGAGATATTGTGCCATCCACCTGCACTTAAAATTCCATGGCTTTCATGACACTGACACTGCAGTCCAATATCATGTGGATAAGGATACCACACAGGAGCTGGTACACGTTAGCCTTATCTGCAGGCTCAAGGGAGTCGTGGATTACCTATGCCTGTGGATACTAAGGTATGCATGGTTTTATGTATACTAGCTACAGAGACCTTTCAGAGACCACCAGGGGACACAGTGAAGGTATTCCAAGATCTCTTCATCAGTTAAGGCATGTGGAGAAAAGTATAGTTGTGTAAATAAATTTATCATAACAGTAGATGTTAGAATGACTCCTGCTGCAGCAGCTTAAGCTATATCATTTGATTCCTGTACAGGACAGAACAGCGTTCAGCTTCCAAAGCTTTCAGGACAGCAATCACTTGCCTGAGCTGACTAAACATCGGGTTTGTGTGATAAGCCTTTCAGAGCTTTCATGTCAACAGAGAGAAGGAAGCTAAAGCCCTGACAGGACAATGCTAGGAATATAACAATAAAAAGTCCATATCCTGGCATAAAAAGTAAGGGGGAGTAGAGGGAGGGAGTGGCTGCTGTAGCAGTGATCATTCAAATTTCTACTGTTATGCTAAGTTTACTAAAACAACTGTACTATGTTCTTCATAAGGATTACTGCTGCTGTATGGGGCGATTACCATAGATTAAACTCACTGGGAGGAGGAAGGGATGAGGGCCCAGGAATATGCAAACACAGTCCAAGTATTAAGCCAGTTCTTTATTTTACGATCTGGTACCTCGGCCTTTCGCCTTCAAAGGACCCAGGAATCCCTGGAGAATGATCCTAGCAAAGCCTGTCCGAGACATGGAGAAGTAATCTTGCTTATATCACTTTGTAAAAGTGTGCACAAGTGAACAAGTTGTTGCTTGTAGAATACTTCTACTAAATGACCCTTTCCAAAAAGTTACAGATGAGGCCAAGGCCCTGGTAGAATGAGCCTTGACCCTGCCTGGAATTGTTTTGTTGTGGTGGATATAACAAAAAGTAACTGCATGAGAAAAAACACTTTGAAATAGTCTGTTTTGACACAGGCTGTCCTCTTTTCTTACCTTCACATGAAATGATCGAAAGTTATAAAAGACTGCATTTTGTCAAGATAGTATCTGAATTGTCAGTGGACATCCAAGTTGTAGAGCATTGTTTCTGCACCATGTTTTGGTTCTGGAAGGAAGACAGGGAGATGGATAACTCTGCTTAAGGTAAACTTGGGTACCACTTTAGGCATAAATTAAGAATTGGTTCTTAAGAAAACCCTATCTTTGTAGAAAATAGGATAAGGTTGACCCACCATGAGAGCTTGCAGCTTATATACTCTTCTTACAGAGTTCAGAGTTAGTCAACTCAGTTGGTTCAAATGGAGCAAGTGTTACTTTTTACAGCTTCCTTCCCTGAAGGCGTTTGGCCGAGGTACCAGAAGCATTAAAACTATTTTCTGCAGTCCATCTGCTATTGGCTTGGTGTTTTTACTTAGTGGTTACTTTTTTGGAAAGGTTTTGTATTTGTGCAGATGCATCAAATACCCCAATCTGTGAGTAAATCCAGTTTGTGAAGGTGTGTGTGATAAAGCCCCTGGCCACTTTCAAAAGAAAGGAGAACTAGTGTTGCCTGAGCCAGATGAGAGTCACCACAGTTATTATAGTTAAATATTGTCGGGGGGGTTGAAAATCCTTCATATAGTCTTGTTAGAGTGTCCTTTGTTCTGAGGAATTCTTTCTGGAACCTCCTTACCTCTGCTTTTTCAGCATTTGCTTTCTAGCAGCTTGCAAGGAGAGTTTATTTTAATTTTTAAAGAAAGTTGTAGAGGGGACACTGAATTTCTTGGCAAAGTTATAGAAGGAGTGGTGTAAAATCTTAGATATCTCTTGAATCAGCTTTCCCATCGCATCACACATTTTAATGATCCTGGGAGCAGAGTGTGCAAAAACTTGTATACTAAACAGGGAAAAAGTAAAAATCTCATTTTGATATTATGTGCGAGGTTTTGAGACTGCAATCAAGCAAACCTCCTTATAACAGATCTAGTAGCAGCAGCCCTGTTAGTAGCAACTCCAGAATCATAAGGACATTTCAAAGAGTGGGTAGTTACTTGAGACACACAAGATACCAAGATGAACAAAACAGTTTTCTAAGAGAAAACAAATGCCAAAATATTTCTCAGATGCTCATAAGAGGCAAAAATAAAAATGAGAGCTTGACAGCTGAGAATTCTAAAGACAAGTATGGCAGAAGAAAACACTTTTTCCCATATTTATCAAAAGCCTTTCCATCCATGTCAGTAGGAGAGGGATTATTGTAAAACATACATTTAACAACAGATGAATTTACTGAATCAAAAAAAGCTGGATACCATCTAGGATGAGTGTAAAAAAAAAAAAGAGGAGGCACTGTATCTGCTTTCTTTGGGGTAGCCAACTGGCTGTCATGGAAATTATAGGCTGTGACAAAAACATCCTCCAAACTAGACAGAGTAGTAGGAAAGGAGCAGGTTCTGGAAATTCCAATTGTAACAAATCATAATACTTCCTAAGGAACTGAGAAACATTATTGTTTTCCTACTGAAACAAGTGATTCCTTCTAGAAACAGCTGATGTTCAACAAACGCTACCTTATTTACATAAGGGTAGTAGTGCCCTGCTACATCCCTCTGGTAGTCATTTTAAAACTTGTCTGTGAGGGTTAAAAACCTATCACCTGGCAAGAACAGGACAGCCCTTCACAGTCACAGACAGAATTTTTTCAGTTTTCATTAACCACAGGCAAAGAAAGATCTCTTGGGATACTGCTTCTATTGAACTAAGTGACCTCAGCTGTAAACCTCAGATAAGAAACTCCTTTTGGTTTTATTTCCACTTTCTGACTTTTGTGTCAGTGCTTGAATAGCTTATTTTGCCATATTGTTTTCTTCTGATTACAAATGTAAATGTTTCTGTTTTTACTTTGACTAGCACAGTAAGGCCTGTTAATTAAGTTTTATTTGGAAGTTTTGACTGGACAACTTTCTGGTACTGCTTTTTTTCCTTTAGAGTTGTGGTTGAGGTAACTGAACAGGATTACAGCATTTTAAACAATTTTTTGTTTAAATTGTGATTTTGGTGTTATTTTGTATTTTAAACATTTTGGATAGGGACTTTTCAATCAGTTTATGATTTACTTCATGTCTAATGTTGTTTTAGGCTGTATCCATTCATTCTGATTGAAACTAGCCTCTTTTTTTGCAAAATTAGGAGACATTTGTGCATGTATTTTGTGCCTGGAACTGTGTTACTGAAACTGTTATTTTTATTTAGTGCTGTGTTTAGAATAAGAACCCCTACAGAAATAAGACTTCAGTTTGCTTTGGCTGCCATTTTATATATTATACATTTCTGACAGGAATTTTTCACCTGTTTATAATTTTTATTTCTTGTCAAATCCTGTTTGATGCTAAATTCATTCATCTGGACTGAAACTAGCCTTTTTTGTTACAAAATCAGGGGACTTTGTGCATGTATTTTGTGTTTGAACTGTGTTACTGAAAATACTGTCCTTTTCTTAATGCAGTGTTCAGAACAGTATCCCTACAGAAATGGTCTTTAGGTCGATATTTAGTGGGAGAATCATTGGATTTATCCATCTTCTTACTGGGCTGATCATGCAGTCAGTATCTGGTATTGAGCTGGCTAGTTTCTTGTCCCCTGATTTGATGGACTCAGACTAACCACTACAGTCTCCCCCATCTACAGCTTAACAATAAAAGAATAAATCAAAAAAATATATCAGCCTACAACTAGTACAACTTGTGATTCCCCAGTAGTCTTAACTTTGTTTAGGCTATCGGACCACTCAACTTCTGTTTTCTTCCAGCTCCCCTGGGGTTGTAGTAGTACCACAACTGCATGTGTGACATGAGGGTCAACACATCCTCCAAGGCTGTACCATTGTTTGCTGTTGGCATGGGAGCACCAAACACTTAAGGTGAAATGGAAGTCAGGGATGCATAATCTGTTTCCAGCACTGATAATTTCCCACAGGGGATTCTCCCATTAGTGCATTGTATGCCAAAAAGAGACAGAAGTCCCAACAGGTTATGAGACAGCATACTCTGACAGGTTTTAATCTCGGATGATAGCTATGGAGAGTTCCACTGTTTAAGTAGTTTACTATGGAGTGCATACCTAGGTTATGAGCAAAGCAGGCACTTCCACAACTGATCACTCGGATAATGATCCTCCTTTTGAAGGAGAGTCTGTCTCTGAAGACTTTGATCTGTCTAAGTCAGTTGGGTTCATCTGATGAAGGATAGGCACAGGTACCTAAAAAGTTGTTTTCTTTTTCACAAATGTTAACTAGATTGAGAGATGTATTAGAATGACAGCTTTCTCTGGCTGCCCCAAAGATTAACAGAGTTTATGATCTTTTGGAAGATGAGAATGCAGACATTGAATCTTTCCTCCATGAATCCCAGCACTGGAGGATGTCTTCAAGAAATCTTGTAGTTCCCCTCTCTTTACTAAGGCTGTTCCTAAGAAAGTGTTTAAAAAATTTAGGGTATGCTCAGCCTTGTCTGGCCTCCAAGCCCCTTTAATTGCAGATCTTGCTTTGGTGCCCCAAGAGACTTTTGCTAATAAGACGACCATGTCTTGTTTTAACCCATTTCCTTAAGATAAACAAGGCAAGTGGTTAGAATTATAGAGAAAGAAGCTAGCACAGTCCAGCATATTAGCTTTTAAAGTATTTAACTACCAGTATTTTATGTGGAAGTTTGTGTCGAGATGCATATGCAGTTTAGACAAGATTGCTGCATAAATGCCTGCAGAGTAAAAGGTCTGTGTTAAAAGATATTTTCTCCAATGTTTCTCAGGTGTCAAAACATGCCTTTAAAAGTGCCTTGGAGGCAGTTTATACTACTTCTATAAATGCAGCATTGTCACTGGTGATTAGGATGTATGCTTGGCTGCATTCCCAGAATTTTTCTGATGAGTTAAAAAATTAGATTCTGAATGATTAGTTAGGCAATGTAACTTTCAGTGGCCTAACAAACCAAAATCCCAGCAGAACAAGAACCAAGGCAATAAGAGGAAACAACAGTAAAATAACCTTACTAAACTGAGCAAGACGAGTTCTTTCCTAAAAAGGATATCTCACACTCCAACTTATAACTATGCTGAGGCAAAGTACCTACCCTTTATCAAGTCTCCCATTGGGTGCCTCATCTCTCAAGTTAGATCTCAACATAGTGACATGGTTATCAATTATTTCTGACAAATGGGTGGTAAACATTGTTGAAATGGGTTACAAGTGGCAGTGGAAAGACCAATCACTTCCATTCAAAGGGGGTTCTATCTCATCCACTGGACAAGACTTTGTAATTCTCTGCTATTCTCCAGCAAATGCTGGACCCTGGGGGAATTCTTCCCAGTCAGTGCATCTTTCCTCAACTTTTATGGTTGATTTTCTTTCAGGCTCTCTCAATTTCTTTTTTGCTGGTATCCAGGCAGTGCACTTACTAACCAGTTACTGAAATTTACCCCAAAAAACGAGTTTATTGGCGCTCTGTTCCAAGTTTCTGTTTTCACACTGAGAGGTTGAAATTAAGCTGTTACTCAATGTGCAGCCATCTTGGAAGTCCTGAATGATTTAATCTTGACTCCATTTAGGCACTTGTTTCATGAGGATGTGCAGCGGGTGTTAAAGGGAGACAAAAATCCTGCTACTAGAAAATCTTATGTTTACAAATGGATGAGTTTTTTAAGTGGTGCCTAAATGGATAAACAGAGTCCATTGAGGGTTAATATCCTGATGGTCTTGAAACAGTTGTGGGAGCTGCTTCAGGATGTATTATCATATGCATCCGTTAATAGTGCCAATTGTCATCCATCTCTGCTTGTCTGCCAATGGATCTTCCTCTTTCTTCTTCTCTTTTGGTAAAACAGTTCATGAAAGGAGTACTGCATATGAGACTCCCTCACAAGCAAATTCCTCCTTCGTGAGACCTAAATCACATTTTTGAAAAATTGAGCTAACCACCATTTTAACATGCAGCTCACTCTGACCTCAAGTTCCTAATGTTTTGCTTATTGTTCTCACATCTGCAAGGTGAGTTTCTGAGCAACAAGCTCTCATGCTGGGGCAATGTTACCTGTTTTTCCACAGAGATAGGGGTTGTGTTAAACACTAATCCTTCTTTCATGCTGAAAGTGGTCTCAGAATTCATTCTCAGTCTATTAATCCCCCTGTGCATTTTCCAAAACCTAAGAATAAGAGAGAGAGGATACTATACACCTTGGAAGTGCATAGACAGTTTAGGTACTGCCTTGACAGACGAAAGCCCTTTAGGGTTACTGACAGGTTTTTATTTCCTTTTCTGGGACAATGAAAGGCCAACCTGCCTCTAAGCAATCCACTGCAAGTTGGCTGTCCAGCCATTTTTTCCCCCAATATTTCTGACTCTGTAGGGAATTTATAAAAGCTGACAATTCAATATATACCCAAAAACTAGTTTAATTTACCTCTTTCACAAGCAAATCCTTCCAAGCAAAAATCCTAAGCCTTCTGGACTTTGTTGCACACTTGGCAGCCATACATACATCCCCCTGTTGTTAACTTATAAATTGCTTTTGTCTCTCTTCCTAGTCTTTTTATTTTTCTCTGATTGACTCTTACAGTTATCATGCAATATTTCATATGTCCTACTAATTATCCCTTTTTTAACAGCAACTTCTGTTCTAGATTCATCTAAAAACTCTACCAAAGCAGATCTTTCACTCAGGACTTCTCTATCCCTTTCTCTTTGCTTATGCTGTAATGTCAATCCCCGATAGTGAAGGCAGTCTTTAACCTGCAGTCCCAACTTCTTGGCCTCATCCCACTTTATTACCTTTCACTCTCTGGTTATTTGTTCCCAGTGCCTTGGCTCCTTTGCCAATTTTCTCCAGTAAATTCCAGCTACGCTTACCTATATTCTGTACCCCTACTTGCAGTCATCCCTACTAGCAAAATCTCCTTTCTTTATTTTGATGTTGGCTTAGTTCTTAGAATACTTGCTGCAATTTTATGGATATAACATTATGTATGGAGGTTGTTATTCTGTTGAAGTATCTGTATCCAGAATCCCACTCTCTCATTATTTCTTGACCCCCCCCCCCACACACACACACACACTTCATTATCATTCATTTCCACCTTGAACTATAATCACCATTAGCCAAAATAATGGAGAAGTGTGTACATAAGCAATTTATGCACTATCTCACCCAGAACAACCTGCTGGCCTACTCACAGCATGGTTTTATAGACCCCATCACAGCACAACCTCCACTGTCCTTTCATTTACTAATGTCATATAACAAAATCAGAATATCATGCTATCATCTGCTTTCTTGTTAGACCTCTCCGAGTCCTTTGATATGGTTAACCACCAACTACTCATTCACTTTCTGGAATCTATTTCTCTGGACAACCATGCTATCCAGTGGTTGCTCTCTTACATTAGCAATAGACAACAGGCAGTAATATTGCAGCGCAAATTGTCCACCCTATTATCTATCACCTCTGGAGTCCCTCAGGGTTCAATATAAGGTCCTCTGCTCTTTTTTATCTTCATCAATGACCTCCGCACTGTCCTCTCAAAAGCAACCTGCATCCAATATGCAGACGATTCCACACTGATCTGCTCTGCCTCCTCCCCATCAGAACTGCAAATCTTAACCCAGAATACATTTCACACAGTTGCACACTGGCTCTCTAATCACAGGCTACTCCTGAATACTAACAAAACTAAATTGCTTCTGTTTGCCACCACCAGTAGATCCACCCCACCCGCCATCTCCATTACCTCCAACAACGGTACCACTATTACCCCTGACAACCACACTAAACTATTAGGGGTCATAATTGATAAACTCAAATTTGATTTGCATGTCAATAAAACTATTAAGACAATAAACAAGAAGCTTGGGTCACTATATTGAAATAATCCCTTCCTAGCCCCACTAGCCAGGACTGCCATCGCCCGCTCTCATCTCCTTTCCACCCTTCTATATGCGTCCCCCATACTCTCTAATTTGAATAAATCCAAACTCAACAAACTCGCACGCTCCTATAACCACACTGCCAGATTTGCCACAAACTACAATACAGGACCCATCACTGTGAAAACCTCAAACGCCTAGGATGGCTTGAATTACCCAATGTAATACTGGTTAACCAGCTTATAGCAGCACACAAAATACTCAACAAACCTGAAAATACTCCTGCACTCACAAACATATTAAAACCTTATAATAACCCTACACCACTACACTCATCCAACAAACTCCAGATCCAAGCACACACAGCCAGCAATGCAGCTGGAGCCTCTCTCTTTGGCAACTTTGTTGGTAGAACATGGAATTCTCTCCCAGCCAACCTTACCCTGGAACCCTCTCTAAATCTCTTCAAAAATGGCCTGAAACAATACTTTAGAACACATTGGCTCTGTCCCTGTACTAACCCAGATTAACCACCACTCTGTCTATCAAACATAAAAATTATTGTGTGCATTCTCAACTCTCATCTAATTTGCTAATTGACGACAAATCATGTTTATGTAAAGTTACTATGAATACTGTGAGTTCCTTCCAATGCACTGCATTTTTATATATACTGTAAATTTGCATGCCTTAACTGTTTTGCCTTATGTGTGTCTCTGGAGCTTTTCTCCCCGGGCCTCAGCTAAAAATGGACATAAATCCAGTCGGGCTATTCCAATCAACAAATGTAAAATAAATAAATAAATAAAAATAAATCTTCAGTTTGTGCTATGTACACGAATGAGCCTTAGTTATGTAGCTCTAACATATCCCTTCAAATCAGGTAATCCATAAACCACCTTGTTCTATTGGGAGGATCAACCTAGCCCACTTAATTCTTGCCCTCTCTCCCTCTCAGATAAATTCCTTCATCTCTTTATTACTAAGTCTCCTCTGGTTGATAAAAATATGCCTGACCTGTCTATACATAAAACTAAAGGGACATAAAACATTTTCAATGTTTGCATCTCACTATCCATATCCATAAAGAACAGCTTCCAGTTTTTCAGTTCTTTTATTACGTTCTGTTGAGCTTTTTCCCACACATGCTTGACTGCCATAACAAAAGTTTTTTTAAGCCCTGTTTTTTATCTTCAAAAGAGATAAAGACTTTGCTTGATAATCCGAAAACTTCTGTCTTGTCCAGGCAGTATTTCAGTTGTCTGTGGATGACCAAGGAATGCAGAATTCTCTCTCCTCATTTCACTGATTATGGGAACTGATGGCCTTTTTTCTCTTATCTTCAAATGAATTAAAAAGTTTGTCTGACAACCTGAAAACTTGTGACTTGTCCAGATAGACAGCAAGCCATAAAGTGGAACAATAGTACCTCTTCCTTCCTTCACACTCCAACAGGAGCTCAACAAAGCTCAATACCGGGTCCCTTACTTTTTAACATCTTCATTAATAATTTTCATCAGTGCATTCCTAATACCAAACTTGTCCAATACATGGATGATTTCACCATAATTTGCTATCTTCAATCTCTCCCCAAACTCATGCAACTAACACAAGATGCCTTCTCTTGTACCGAGTCTTGGATGTTGAAAAATCACCTTCTTCTCAATGCATCCAAAACCAAAATCATGATCTTTACCCCATCTAAAAACACCTCTATTTATAAAAAATCCTTCTCCATAGTCAGTCAGAATAAGATTCCCATTGAAATAGTCTCCCATACAAAACTTCTAGGTGTTATCATTGATGAACATTTAAAGTTTGACATTCATATACAAACTAGTATTAAGAAAACACACCAAAAGCTTGGAATGCTGTATCATCACAGCCGTTACCTCACTCCCTCTTCCAAACATATACTATTTCCTAGCTCATCCCCTCTCTGTTGTATGGAGGCCCTCTCCTTAACCAACCTTCAATCCTCCCCTAAAGTCAAAACTGTCATCCTGCTACAATAAAATCTCTACTGGGACCAAATCCTCCTCCCACCACTGTGATGCACTCCACTCCTTGAACTAGCTGAAACTCCCCCACTATCTATCTTACATTCAACTGTTAACTGCTCACAAACTCATATTCATACCCTTTAACTGCCCTTCCCTATTCTCCATACTCACCATGCATCATCCTGACAGACTACTCAGGTCCAGCAACCAGAACCTCCACGAAGTGTACAAACCCTTACGTGCATCTGGGCAATTTTTCCTGTCTTTCTCCCTCGCTCGCCTATGGAATTCACCCCCCCCCCAACACATTCAAATCACCCAAAATCACTCTGCCTTCAAGACTATGCTCCATTCCCATCTGTCGTCTCACTGGGAATGCTCATGCTTTCACCCCACTTGACGCCCTCTATATAATTTCTGCTCCTCCATCCTTTTTTTCTCTCCTTTCTCAAAACTCAACCTAGTGACTCCCTTCATTTAATTGTCACTCCCTCTCCCTTTTTTCCTTTCTCATAATTCAGCCTATTCACCTTTCACTATTCTACTCTCTTGCTAATTCTTCCTAACTCTCACTTCATGAAACTGAGTGTATTAAGTGTCTGCACTCCAAATTATACTTGTGTACTACAAAATACTTGTTTTAATTTCATTCAATACTTTGTTACAACACCTTGCTCAAAAGTTATTTTTCTGTCTTCTATATTACTGTGTTTTTAGTAGTTTTGAAAACTGTATTGTACTTAACTTTGTTGATATTAACTTTGTAATAATTGTATATGGAGCTTTCGCCCAGGGCCTCCATTGAAAATGGGCTCATTTGACTTTCCTGGTTAACAAACTGCAAATAAATAAATAAAAATAGTATATGAGCTATCTGTAGACATATGGGGACTGCAGAACTTTCTCCCTCTGTTCATAGGCTGGGGGAAGAATACAGGGATGAACAGACCCTTAGGGATACATGAAGGATTGGTTCTAAGAATCACTATCTTTATGAAAACACAAAAATGAGAAGACATGAGGGCTTGCAACTTAGATACTAGTCCATGCAAAGTCACAGCAATAAGTAACACTGTCTTCCAATTAATATACTTCAAGGAAACACTAGCTGCAATTTCAAATGGAGATAAAAGTAACATATCCAGTACAGAATTAAAATCCCAAGATCAAGCCACTACCTGTCTTCCTAGATGGTTTTACATAAACATAAACAGAACATGCTGGAGGGATAAATTCCTGTCCCAGAGACTTCCCATACTTTGGAACAAACTACCCATTCATGTCATGCAAAGCTCTTTATTGGCCCTCTTTAAGAAAAATCTTGACGAATGGATGGGAAATAGAAAATTCACCCTGGGGATCACTTCTGCGGCACTGCTTGACAGGGGCACAGGAAAACAATTTTCTTGGGTGGCAAAAGTCAAGGAACCTTTCTGGTTAAGCTTATATAGGCCCCAGGGCCGATAGCCTAGTACCTACCTATGAACCTATATCTGAAGAGCAGGTCCTCAAAGCCCTGTCCAAGTCAAAGAACACGGCCTCTATGGGATCAGAAGACATCCCAGGCTGTCTTCTAAACAGGCTAAAACATGAACTAGCATCACCACTAAGTACCCTTTTTAATCACAGCCTAACCATAGGATTTGTTCCTGTGGAACAGAGAACAGCTACAGTTATTCCCCTCCACAAAGGTGGCCTAGGAACAGACCCAGGGAATTACAGACCCATAAGCCTGTCCAGCCTCATTTGTAAGGCCATGGAACATATCATTATGGACCTCATAAATAAAGACATAGGTGACCTCCTAACCCTGGATCCTACCCAATTCAGATTTGTGAAGGGCAGAACCTGCCTGTTAAAACTGGTGGATTTCTTTGAAAGTGTGACCAAGGCCACTGATGAGGGAAAATCTGTGCACACAGCATACCTAGACTTGGCAAAGGCTTTCAACACAATCTCACATTTAGGCATTACCGATAAATTTAGCAAACTGAATGTAAACCCCTTCATTGTAAGATGGGTTGCCAACTGGCTCACAAACCAGACACACTCTATCAAAGTGGGTGACTTCACATCAACCAGAAGACCTATTAACAGTGGTGTGTCACAGGGGCCAGTGCTGGGCCCCCTACTTTTGGTATATACCTCTCAGAAGTTCAGGTCAAAACTAAAGGGTTTTGGCTGACCAAGTTTGCAGACGATTGAAAACTAGGTGCAATCACTGAATCCCCAAATTATGTCAGTATACTCCAATAGGGTCTCACACAGACCAACAAATGGTATAATAGCCATGGTCTCAAACGGAATGCAAAGAAATGCATCATCATTCCATCGGCACAATGTCCCTTCACACTAATAAATTGACAACAACAGCCTAAGTAACTATGAGGTGGCAAGGGACCTGGGATCACAGGTTGACCGCAACCTTAACATGTCTGCCATTGTAGGGAAAGATTTTTACGGAGCTCACTTGATTAGTAAAGGCATCACCTCGAAAGTAAAAGACGTTATAACCCCCCTATACTCTACACATATCCGGCCCATAATTGAGTATAACTCCCCATTTGGTATGCACCATACCAAGCACCTGCAGCAATTACAGAGACCTCATACTCTACATCGTATAGACTTTTTAGGGGAGACTTATACCTGGCCTACAGAGCAAACCAAGACCCAGACCTAATGAACTTACTGCATATCTGTAAATCAAATGGGTCTAGGCACACCCATTTCAGGGACTTAAATATGGCCTGCGACTTTAATAGGACTTGCTGGTTGGACACATTTATCTCTCAGTGACTGCCATGTCTTTGGAACAGGCTACCAAGTCATGTGAAACAGAGCACCTCTATGGCACTGTTCAAGGGGAACTTGGATGAGTGGATGAAGCACCATAAATTCTTACTGGGGGTAGCAGCCACAACCCTCCTGGACATGTGCAGTCATCACTAAATGCAATCTTGAGTATTAACTAGTACTTCTATGGTATTACATTGGGTTGAAATGGCTAGGCTTAAAATTACCTCCCGGTCAATAGCTTAGTAATCTCGTTCGATCCTATAAAACCTCTTTCAAGAACTGTTTGACTTGAAAAGACGAAGAAACGGATAACGGCAGAGAAGCAGACATGGTAAAAGATATATCTCAACAGAAATGTAAGATAGACCAGACATGAGCAATTCACATTGATACTGAAAAACCACCAGATCCTCAACCTGAGATGGGGGTCATGGTCTCTGCTATGCTATCAGCTTGTGCGTCTCTATCAACATAAGAATACACAGTATATTAGAAACAGTAATGTAGTGTGGTCTTGTAGCTCAGTGATTAGAGCAGTAGTTTTGCAAACCAGGTGCTATGAGTTCAAGTCTCATCAAGGCACCTGCTTATGCTTGAAAACACTTAAACATGTGGAGGGAAGTACAGTTTATGTATTTAATTTTTTGGGGTTGGAGATTGTCATAATAGTTAGGGTGCTTACCTCACAGAAACAAGGTACAGGATTTGATTATCACCTTTGATCACTATCTGGTTATGTGCTAGGTATGTAACAGTCTGCAGAATTGCCTTTTATTTAACTATGAACCTATAATATTTACTGTTATCTAAAAGACTAATGTTCAGCATGAGATTCACTGTTGCAGTGATAACCTTACTGAAACCTGACACAAGTTAAGTTCCAACATCCAGTAGATTTTCATAGCTAAGCATATTTCTCCCTTGGCCAAAATGACTTCAGCAATCTTGATATAAAAGGTGGCATTTGCCCATCTTTCTTTGTTTAATTTCCCCGGTTGCAGCATATGTTGCACACAGAAGAGAAAGGCATTCAGTCAGAGCAAGACATAGGTACTCTGATTAAGACACTCATTCTTTTTCTGACTGTAAAATGCGGTGCACGTGGTTGCTAATGTCTACTTTCTTGGGAGGGGGCTTTGTTTTTTCACAGATGTTTCTGCCATATCTCCTGATACAGAGGTGTTGGACATGCTGCCTATAAGAGGCAAATGCACAAAAGGCATAAATCTTTCAAACACAAGCACAATCAACATTATCTTGGATAAGAGAACGAAGTTAGTACTTACAAAATCTTTTCATTTCCAAGTCTCTTTGTGTGAAAAGCATCATCATCATCTAAGCCTACGTGAACAAAAACAAAAATAGACTTATGTCCTACTTGCCAAAGTGCTCCATGTTGTCAAATGGTAGTCAGGTGTATACACCCCCCCCCCCCCCCGAAAAGAAGCATAAGGAGAATTCTAGTGATCCCAAGGAGTTGGATGACCCCATCAAAGATCCTAGATCTAAGGATACCAGTTCCACAGAGACACTTGATCAGCCCCTATATCAGATGTCTACCTTGGCAATGCCTCTGGTGCAATATCATGGGAGCTGCCATATCAACAGGGATAAGTATATCTCATTGGATCAAATAGCCCTTAGATTTCTCATGACAGGATGATAAGATGACCATCCCTGAACAATGCTTGATTTTTAAGCAAGGGGAGAGCAGTTTATCCTTGCTCAATGTAAAGGAGGATGTCCATGTTACTACTTGTAAATAAAACCCAGGAATATCCCCCCTCTAGTTTTAAGACCCTAAAGTCTGTTCACAGACCTAAGATCCACTCTGAGGCATAGAACTCTATCAAACCAAAACTGCCCTTTTGCAGATTTCCTGCTCCAACCCCCTCTGCCCTCTCAAAAGTGGGTTAAGCTGCATCAGAGGATTTTTCAGTTTTTACACAGACTGCAATTCATGATCCAGAGTGGTCCTCTGTTTCTAGAATCAGACCCTCCAAGGGAAGGAGTTAGACATCACTTTTGTGAGACACTGACTCCTCAGACCCTATAGATGAACAAGGTGAAGAGGAATAAGGATATCTTCCCCTTTGGCTTATGACACAGCCAATAATGAAACCCTGAATTTTGACTCTCCTCCAGAGGCCCTGTCATTTGGAGATACTCTCAGTCATGACTCTGTATTACCAGTGGCAAGCCCTTAAGGCATTTTCCACCCAGAAGAGTTTCCAAAAGCCTGCTGCTATTCCTACAGTCCACAAAGCCCTCCTGGATGTGTCTGATGCCAACAGTTTAGAGCCATTCTCCCAGCCCTGCTTAAAAGGGACCTGACCATTTTTATAAAGAACAATTTGTTCGCACATTCCTATACTAAAATCCTGTGGAAGGTGCAGACGCAGTTCCCCTGGAATGTGTAAAATGAGTTAGGCTGGCTCCCAGATGTAATACTTTCCCCCTAATGATAAGGAGAGTAGATTACTTGGCAGGTATGAATAAAAGTGCATCTCATAGCAACCCTGGAATTTATGTCTCTTAATTGCCAGACCCACTCTTCAAATACAAAGAATATATCCTCAACAACCACTAAAATGTTGCAGGTAAGGGCACAAGGACAACATAATAAAGCTGCCTTGCTCCAATAGGGCTAGACTTCCTTGCAGGTGAGAAAACATGCTGTAAAATGTGGATATGATGCTATAGATGCAGCATGTAGGGTTGCTGCAATGGGGTCAATCCTTAGGAGACACTCGTAGTTCAAGATACAGTCATTAAAAAGAAGTAAAGGTGCAGCTGCTCAATGCCCCTCCCCCCGAACACAGAGTTGTCATTTGGACCCCAGGCTTACAGTGTCTTTGAAAAGTTGGAGGACAAGGAAAAGATTATGGAATCTGTCAAGAGTATGCTTCATCCCCCACTACTTAAATCCAAAAAGAATTATCTATCAAAAGAAAGGACCCTTCAACCACAGGCAGGAAAAGGGAAGTAACCCAAAGCTAAAAAGGCCTATCAAAAATGGAGGTGGCAGCAGGAGGACAGATGGAGGCAAGTTAGACCAACAGTGCCTCTCTGCCACTAGGAAGCAGCTGTGACTACAACAGTCTCCTTCTTCAGCCACCAAACTCAAAAACACTGAACTGGTCCTCCCCTTACCTACTCCAAACCGATCCTCTTGCTGTATGATAGGAGGCAACTTGATGACATGCCTCAAGCACCACAGGCTTCAATTCTTTACAACCCCACAAAAGAGGAGAATCCTAGGACTGCCAAAAAAATCCTGGTGAAAACTACAGTAGAGGAAACGTTTGCATAAAGCACAAAGAAAAAAGTATCCCATGGTTAAAAGCGAAAGGCTTTTATTCCAGGTTTTCAATGTCCAAAGAAATAATGGTCATTAGAGACCCATTCTACACCTGTCAGGCCTGAACAAATTTTTAAAAGTTCCCAATTTCAAAATCCTGACCCTGCAGGCACTGATCCTTATGCTAAACCCCCCAGGCACTCACAGCGACACTAGACCTCAACATGCTTATCTACAAATATAATTTTTCAGAGGCCACAGACAATATCTAAGATTTGTGGCTGGGGACTGCATGTCCAGTTTATGTCCATGGCACCAAAAGTATTTATCAAGGTCAAGTGCATTCACATTTAGCATTACCTGGATGACTGAGTCACACAGGTGCAGTCCATACAGGAAATGCAAGGCCAACGGAATACTTTCTGCACTGTGTGACCAGACTTGGATTCACCCCCAACCACTAAAAGTCAAACTTGTCCTCCAGTCAGGGGTAGCCTTCCTAGGGGCCTTTCTTGACATACAGATCTTCAGGACTTTTCTCCCAATGGTAAAAGTATTCAGTAGACTGTCGGACAGGTCCCCAGCATCCCAGACCACATGGCATGAACTCTCTTGATTTTTCCTCTAATCAGACTTTATATAAGAACATTATAATGTTTTCCGAGGAAGACATGGGATCAACAAGCACAGCCTCTAGAGACAATAATCTCATTTTTCGCCTGCACTGGAAAAAACATGTACTAATGGGTGGATCAAACTCAGAGGAAAGGAATGACAGTATGCCCTTCAGTCAAGCCACTCCAAATCAGGCCCTCACTATGGATGCCTCAAATCAGGCATAGGGTGCTTATATCCTAGGTCTGAAAGTGCAGGCACCTGGAATGCAAGTGAAAGAGTTGCATATACACCTACAGGAAATACAACCAGACCAGTATGCCTGTCAGGCCTTCAGAACAGTCTGGGTGTCAGGGACCTTGGTAATAATCACAGATGACACCAAATGGAAAGAAAAGGCATCAGTCTTCCACACCTTCTTGAAGGCAGTCATAGAATAGAATTTTAGCAGTTGATTGTAAAGCAAGGAGGCAAAGAGGTCTACTTGAGGAACTCCCCACAGATAGAGCAAATGTTGTAAGACCCCTGATCTAGTTTCCATTCGTGAGGATCTGCCTTTGTCCTGCTCGGCTTGTCTGTCACACAATTTTGATCCAACAGAATGTAGGAAGCCTGTACAATGAGACTATGCTATAAAGTTATATCCCAAGCTAATATGGCTAGTCTGCATAGGAGGTAAGGCCTGGTGCCTCTGTATTTATTTATGTCCTACATCACTGTGGCATTGTCCAGAACAACATGAATGGATGGGAAATAGAAAATTCACTCTGGGGATAACACCAGTGGCTCTAATCGACAGAGGCACTGAGAACTAAAGTTGGGTGGCATGATGCCAGGGTAATCCTATGGCTAGGCTTGTTAAAGCTCCACGGCCATAAGTCTAGTATACAACTATGAACCTATGAAGTGGTGCTGGGAACCAAAGGGGATTCACAGAGCTGAGTGCCTTGTTAAGAACAAATATGTGTTTTACATTTATGTGCTTGTGTCTGTCTTTATTGTTCAAGATGCCTTGTGCTTTTATCTCCTTTGACCAAGGCATCTGTGGTGAGTCAGTGCTTTGGAAAAGGAGGGGAGACATGGATTTTGGGAGATTTGATGTCTCCACCAAGTGATTTCTCTTCTCACAAATCTCAGAAATGGGATAAGAAAAGGTAATGGGTTGCTGGTGCTGCTACCAAAAAGACTTCAGATACCATTGTACCTTTCTCATGTGGAGTCTTGTCAGGGGCATCCTGAGAATCATAGATACCATAATACCCAAAATTCTGAGGTATTCCTTCACAGTAACCAAAGTCTAAGTGGAAAACCTCTGGAAAAGATCTAGATATGGATCTATTTATTCATGAAGAAGAAAAGTTCTTTGTACTCAGTTGTTTTGCAGACACTTCAGGAACACAGTCCTGTGTGATAGAACCAAAAAAGACTTTTGAATATTCTCTTGGAATTCCAGCCTGTATAAAAAAGCCCAAGTAAGAGATTCCTGACACTATGATAAAACTCTGGAAAGATAACCATGTCAGCTAAATATGGAAAAAGTCTGGATACACTGTAACCTGCAATGTGCTGCAACTGGAGCTAAACATTTTGTGAACATTCTTGGAGCAGTGTATAGCCCTTATGGTAAGGTGACCCAGACACACAAAACCTTTAAGAAATATCTGAAGTCTGGACGGACAGAAATGTGATAAGCATATTTTAAAAATAAGGTTATCAAAAAGTGCAAATGAGGAATAAGGGCTAAGAAATTATGTAGTGAAAGCATTTTGAACTCGAGCACTATTACAGACTGGTTTAGGAAAGGATGATCCAGACCTGGTCTCCATGCATTCTTTTTATTTGGAACCAGAAACAACCTCTTTCCCACTAAGGAGGAGGAACTGTTTCTATTACCCCTTAAAAAAGCTTGTGCTGTATGGTTGGCGGGAAAAGGACCTGTTTCTATTAACCATTGAGAAAGCTTGGGCTGTATAGTAGGAGAGAAAACAGGAGTTTGGTCTAGTGGATGGAGAATTACTCCCTGAAAAGGAGGGATTTCTTCCCACTGACATCTGTACCCCCACTGAATCAGTTTCAGAATCTATTTGTCTGAAACTATCTATTGCAAGAGAGATTTCCCTTATCAGCTTACCCCTCTCATCACTTTTTAATAACAGCTGCAGCAGAAGGGCCAAAAACTAAATTTCTATTCAAAGATAAATTTAAAATCTCATTTTTTTTACAACCTCTGGGGGGTTTTGAGAACACAGCAAGACAATAGCATAGCTATGGTGTAGTGAAAGGGGGAACTGCCCCGGGCACAAAGTGTTAAGAGGGTGTGTGATCTGATCATCAATCCATCATCCTGATCCACTCTTAGTGGAATACCAGCTAAGCCAGTATTGCATTTGCGGTCAAATCTGAGTGCTATAGTGCTCTGTGAGTCGTCTAACTGCAGCAACCATTTGCTACATTGTAGTATGCAGTTTGCTACAGTTTAAATTAAAAAAAAAACATTTTTTTAATTAAAATCTGAGCATTGTAGTGCTCAGTGCAGGATATAAACTAGCAACTTCTTTGCTACCAATTTAAAAGAGAATTTTTTTTGTTAACTAAAATCTGAGCGCCCTACACTTTGTGCAGGGTATAAACTTTAACAACTGCTACATTTGTAGCAAACAGTTTGCTGCAGTTTAAAACAAAGTAATTTATTTACTTATTTATTAATTATTATTATTTTTCATTATAATGAAGGAAGGCTGGGAACAGGGCTTGAATGGCTGGGACAGGAGGGGAGAGTTATGTGTCTTACATCTGGCCACCTAGTTGGTGCACTAGAAAAATGAATGGAGTTTTTTTTATTCACATGAAGAGCTGAGAGGGTGGAGTGCTGGTTTGTGGGACCATCACAGGGTGCTGGTTGAGCCAGCTTCACTTCTGCAGCTAGGCAAAACTCCTCAACATACTACAGGTGTCAAAAGCCCTGGATGTAGTATCGACAGAGTCATAAACACACTTTAAATAATGGATAATGACCTGAAAAATAGAAGAAACTAAACCAGACAGAGCAGATTTTTCCTCGCAGAAAAAAGAAATGCAGATAAAACATTTCTAAGAAAAAGCTTTAACACACAAGCCTGACAATTCAAAATGCTAAAAAAATAAATTGCAGGAGCATACATTTTTCTCAAAAGTATCAGTTGTTTTACCATCCTTGTCAGAAAAAGGATTACAGTTACCAAAATTCTTGGCAGTAGCTGCTCTGACTAAAGCTATAGCTACTGGATCAGGTCTAGGATGGCTGTATAGAAATTTGAAAGACTGAAGAACTTTGTATATTCCACCTGCTTCCTTAGGTGCAGCAGGCTGGATATCAGGAAACCCAAGCTGTGACAAACACATGCTCCAATGCTGGCAGCAGTGGGGGGATGGGAGGAGGTTCTGAGAATTCCAGTTGTAACATTTCATAATATTTTCTGAGGGACTGAGAAACCTCAGTGTTTTCACACTGAAAACACTGGCATATTCTGGAAACAGTCTCGGAGAAAGAGAATCCTTGACAGGGAGATTCAGATACCATGCTCTCCTCAGAGTCTGAATCAGAATTCTGAAGAGAAAAAAACTAAGTCTTATAGGATCAGATGTGTTTACTAGGCTAAGGACCACAAGGGTCTTTCTATGCCTAGCCATGCATCCCAAATCTCTGAACACATTCTGGTACTCTTAATAAGTGTAAACAGGGCTTGGGAGATGAAACATTTACAAGTAGGGGCCTAGGAGATGAACCATTTACAGGTTGCCTGTGTCCATTAGAGACATGGGTACCAAACCAGGGATGACTTTACTGTTCCTCAACCGTCAAAGTTACATTTGATCTGGATTACAGAGGAACTCTGCTTCGCATGGATGGGGAGCCTGTCTCTCCAGCAGGTCCTATTTATATCACAGGCAAGGTTTAATTCTTTAAAATGAGTAATTCTGGTGCTGTCTGTTTTGCGGATATGCAGGAGGTCCATAAAAGTGAGGTCTGACAATGCTTTTATGCCAGGCATAGATCTCCCATCAACAGTCAGTAGGAGACAGAATACAGGGATAGGACCTTGAGGAGGTCTGCATACGACATGTTACTTATACCCTCTGTTCTTTTAGTGAGGAACCTCTGTGGACGTTCCACTTGTTGGATATGCCTGGTTAGGTACATACCACAGGGAGGATTATACTCAATGATAGGTCTGATGAATGCCAAACATCATGGAACAATGACTTCTTTGGACCTAGATGCCATACATATGTTGATGACTTGCACAACATAGAATGATTTCCTCACTCCTGCAGACATGTGATGGTCAAAGGCTATGTGTGACCCCAAGTCCCTGACTACTGGGTCAACCCTTAGGTGTGTGTTGTCAATATGATAGTTACCAGGGGTGGATGACTTCCCGATACTATTACGCATTTCTTAGCATTTAGTTTTAGCCCGTGGCTCTGGCACCAGCTGTTTGTCTGTGTCAGCTCTTTCTGGAAAACATCTGTGTCAGTGGGTGATTCAATAACAGCTCCTAATTTGCAATTTTCTGCAAATTTAGTCAGCCACTAACACTAGCCTTGACTTCAGTGAAATAGATGCCAAAATGTAATGGTCCTATAACTGATCCCTAATGGACTCCACTTGTAAATGGCCTCTTTGTAGTGGTGGACTCCCTAATTCTAACTTCCTGGGCCCTGTCTGTAAGCCAGCTGGCTATCTACCTGCTGACATAAGGGATTGTACCTAACCTCTTAAGTTAGTCAACACTGCCCAAGTTGAGGATTGTGTCAAATGCCTTGGCCAGGTCAAGGTAGGACATTTGAACCATTTTTCCCTCATCCATTGCTTTGGTGACCTTCTCAAAAAAGTCCACCAGGTTGAATAGTTATGATCTGCTCTTGATGAAACCAAATTTGGGTTGGGTCCAGTGTCTGGAGGTTACCTATATCCTTACTGATCATCTCCATGATAATCCATTGCATGCTTTTGCATATGAGATTAGTGAAACTTATGGGTCTGTAGTTTCCAGGGTCTGTAGATGGCCCACTTTTGTGCAGGGAGATTACTGTTGCTGTTTTCCATTCACGAGACAAAAGCCTGTTTGGAGGCTACAGTTAAGTAGCAATTCCAGAGGGCCTGATAGATCATGTTTCATGCTATTTAGAAGGCATCCTGGGATACTTTCTGGGACCACTGATACAGTGTTCTTGGCCTTAGAGAGAGCATTAAGGACCTGTTCCACAGTGATACCAGGGGGAGTTATATTTGATAGTATTTCCTGAAGGAAGGTTGATGGGGCCAGAGGGGGAAAGTTGGAGCTGAATTTGTCAGACAGTAAGTTTTCTACATCTTCTGGCTCAGTATATGTGGCTCCATTTACAATGTGCTCTGCACACAATTCTGCATTGCCTTTGAGGTTGCAGACATAGCTAAAGAATGCCTTGTGGTTGCCCTTGGCTTGGGAGGCCAAATTTACCTAAATTTGGCTTCCTTCTGTTATATAGCCTTTTGATGTTGTGATTTCACTGATAGTTGATGCTGTTAATTCTAAGACATATTATATAGCAAAGTATCTTGACCATCAGATAAACGTAAATTGTATACCATCTATTATCTCTGCCGTGATTCATGGGACTTTCTTTCAAAATGTAATCAGTTGGGGTCCTACATTGAAGGTACTTTTTTAACAATGGATGTTAAAGATCTCTTTACGTGTATTGCACATGACATTGGAATTGAATGGTTTACGGAGTTTTATACTGATTTTTTTACCTGTTGGTCAAGACAGATTAATGTTCTTCTCACTTGTTGGAAATCGTGTTGTGCAATAACTTTATCGATTATGATGGGCATTATTTTAAACAGCTAAAAGGGGTAGCCATAGGGTCCCTTCTTGGCCCATTGTATGTGTATGCCAATACAGTAATGGCAATGTGGGAGTCCCATTATCTTTTTAATACATCATTTTTTGCCCATATTAAGTTGTTTTTCTGTTTTTTAGACAATATATTTATTGCATGGGCTGGCCCAAAAGACCTCATACCAGTTTTATAGATTATCTCAATGGAACTACAGAGTTTTGCAATTTTCTTATCATGTTGAGGTGTTGAGTATAGCATATTTGGATATCTTATTAATTAAAGACCTACAGAGAGGTTGTTTGAAGTCATGTATTTTTAGGAAGAAAACTTATTCTACCAAGCTTTTGCACTTTACAAGTAACCAGCCCTTTCATGTTAAGAAAGCTATTATTAAGGGTCAGATGGTGAGAGCCTCTAGGATGGTGATGATATTGGACATGTTTATAGAGGAGTGTCATTTTATAGGCCAGATGTTCCTCAATAGAGGTTATCCCAATGATTTAGTGGAGTCTGTAAAATCTGAGGCTATTTGCAAAAGAGTGTCTGGCCTATATGAACCCCTTTTGCAGGCACCTACTAGTGCTACGTTGCCTCCTGTTTGGTGTGAGCAAACCCCAGGTATGGATACATTATCTGATGTTCCTTCCTACAAGGGCTCCCCACCTTGATAGTAACCCAATTGCTAAATTGCCCCTAATGGACTTAGCGGATAGAACTGTTGGACTTGTCGAGGAAGGGTCTATTTCTGTTCATAATAAATTTCTATCCCAAAAAGGGAAAATTGATGGTATGCATTTCTTACCATGTATACTAATGATAGCTTTGTGATCTCTGAGATTATCTATAAGAACTGGGCTTTAATTACAGCTGACAGAGAGGTGAGTGGAATATTGGGTCCTTGTCCCAAAATATTATACAGAAGGGATTGGAACTTTAATGATTGGTGTGATACTTTATCAGTGTAAATACATCCTTGAGTGTAATCAATTTGTCTTGGGCAACAAACAGATTACCTGGTCAGTATAGTTGTTACACCAGAGGTGTGGTTTATGCTGCTAAATGTAAAAATAGCACTGCATATTACGTAGGCAAAACTGAACGTAAGCTTAAGCAGCATATTTATAAACATGGTTATGAGATTAACAAGCTTAAGTTAACAAATGCCCTTTTTAAACATACTAATGAGTTTAAGGACCATGAATTCTGCTTTGTTGTGTTGTAACACATTTAAATTAACCCTCGGGGGGCCCTTGCAACATTTTATTAGAACAGAGAGAATATTGGTGGCAGATTTACCTTAATGCTTCAGCATCCCTGTGCTTAATGATATTGTTTCTATTTTTAGTGTTTTAAAAATGAAAGCTTTTGATAGATGAATCCTTCTAGCATTTTAGTGGTTGTATTTAGTTAGATTAATTAAATGAGTGCTGCACAGAAGTTTTTATAATGATTTTATAATTGTATAATGTTCCTATCATGTTTTATATGTGAAAATTGATTTTATTCATCTTATTAAGTATACTTAGTATGTTTTCAATGTGAATTATATAGGGTAGTTATGAAATATGGTTGGTGGGGCTGCTGTCGTTATTGATGGACTACGTATCTTTAAATATTGATCACCAATACAATAGATCCATATAAAAAAGGGATCAAATGATTTTTAACATGTCTGATGAAGGCCAGATATACCAGACAAAAGTGCTAACCGTTGTATTAAAGTTAATAAGTTTATTCCTTGTAGCTGCCTGCTTTTTGGTTTTGTTAGTTTACGTTAGTTTGGTGAGTTTAGTAGATTTTACCAGGGTGGTTTGTTTCTTGAGTTAGTGCTGTACTTCTTCCTGGAGGGTACAGCTGCCTCTATGCAGCTATTAACATGCTTGTTTATGGTTTCTGTGAACAGTTCTACATAGGCAGCAGTGTTCTCAGGGTTTAAGGGGCCTGAAAGTTTTGCCAGGTTATCACTTAATCGTAGGAAGTTAGCCTTAGAGTAGTTCTTCAATATTCCAGGGTTAGCTTGGGGTTCCAGGTTTTATTTTTACTTCAAAGGAAACCATTTTGTGGTCTGACATTACCAGAGAGGACATTACACTAAGGGGTGTGCAGCACTCTCCCATATTAGTGAGGACCAGATCCAGTACGGTTGCACCTCTTGATGGTGTACTGACAATCTGGTCCAAGGAGGTTGTCTTTACAAAATACAAGAATCTCTGTGCTTGCACATTTGTTGTTGTATATGATTCCCAGTTAACAGTCAGGTAATTAAAGTCGCCCATCAATATTGTATCGGGTTGGATGGTGAGTGTTTTCAATAAGTTTAAATACATGCTATGGGTTTTTTGGGTCGTGCAGGAGGACCTACAGCTTGCAAGAAAGTGGCACTGGATTTTGCCAATGGTAATTTGAATTTGTAGAAGCTCAGGTGCATTGTTCTGTTTGACCAGCCTTGAGGTTTATTTATTTTTGATGTAAATCAAGACACCTCCACCTTTAGTCCCTGCCTGTGTAGTAGCTAGTCTGAATGCGTTGAAAGACTTACAACCTTGCTCTGTCAGTGTGCCCTCCACAGCTTTAAATCATGTCTCAGTGACCTAACAGATATCAGCATTCTCTGGGCTGAAGAGGGCTTCTAGGGAGTGGAGTTTTTTTGTTTAGACTCCTAACATATTAAAACACCTTTAGATTTTCTTTGTTTTCTGATTTGCTGTGTCAGAAGCACTTACAGTTTGGCATCACCTAAAAGGTACTATGGGGAAGGACAATGTTTTAGCTAATATTTGAAAGCCTACAGGGGAGAGGTGCAGACCATCCCTGGCAAAGCAGCATGGTCTGTTGACCATCTCCTTTCCATACTGATAAATATTTCATCCCCTTAGAATGACATCAGAAACTTGGGCAATTATTAAAATCAGTCATCTTTTGTTCATATTGTGGCATCTTCCTTGGAGAAGATAAAATGCTGCTCAATGCTAGGCTCATACCAGTGTGAGATACATATTCCAAGAACTCCATGATGCCTCTCTTCATATAGTCTAGGGAGGTATGTCTCAGGTCATTTATACCCACATGGACTATGACTGAGTCATACTGCTACTTATCGTCCAGTGACCACAGTGTGTGTATGTAATGCGGCAGATCCTGGCCCCTGATAAACAGCTGACTGTGATTTTCTTCTTACTCAGCTTGGTGAGTGGACATCAGTATGTCTCACAATGGAGTCTCCAATGTTGGATTCTTGGGTGGCTTGCCTTATGGACTTAGAAGTACAGGCACCATGAAATGTGGCTGTATGTGTTGATGTGGGTCTTGTTTTGAAATAGTGCATTCCCTATCCTATCATACTCCTCTCCATATTCAGTTTCTTGAATTTCTTCTGAAAAAGAGGAATCCTGTTTTTCTTTTACCAGAAATGACCTGATAAGAAGCATCAGTAGCCTGTACAAAACCCTGAGCCAAACTTAGTAAACTACTACTATCCAACGAAACTGGTGCAGGAGAAGATACATGTTTAGTTCTCTGTTTCTTTTTGACAGAAAAAATTAAAGCAAACATAATTTTTAATGGCAGCAACCATTTCCCCAGGGATGGGAACAATATTCTGGTTAAGCAGGGGAACTTTCTCTGCCTCTTCTCCCAACACCGACAAAAGTGTCTCTCCCTTCCCTTATAAGGGGACCCTAACAACTGCAGAGGATGTGGCTAACACCCAGTCCATAATTGCTGTATGGGCAACACCAGAGGGATCTAGGGAAAAGATGAGTGGTCTGCGGAACCAGCTTTGGCCACAGCAGTCACCCACAGCTAGCTTGCTATGGTGGCAAAGGCTGTTTAGTTAGCTTTTTCTTTTTGTGATTGAAAAAAAGGACTGAACATGAGACATACAGTTTGTTCCAATGTCCAGCTGAAAATGGTACCTCTTTTCTTATTAAATTAAGCAGCACAAGCCAGTTAAATTTCAAAAGCAGTATAAAGTTAATTTTCTCAACAAAAACACAGTTAAATCCTAATATACTTTATCAGCCCTGAAAAATTATTTAAACATAGTTTGCCCAAGAAAAAAAAACAGTTTTAGAATGTTTAAATCATTTTTTTAAACTGCCAAATACTAAACTGTACTCCCATTTAAAAATACTGCAAAGTTGCTTGACAGTCAATAAACATAGATATTCCTAGCTTAAAAAGAATTCTTCTAAATAGGAAAGTAAATTTAAACATTAAAAATAATGTGTAAAGTTTTTCCCCCAAAGGAAACTTATCCGTCCAGCAAATGAACAGCACAAACTGATCATTGATCACTGACAGCTTTTGAAGGAGAATACTCTTCAGCGTCAGGAAAGCTCTGAAGGGCTTGTTGGCCAAACTTTTTTTTTTTTTTATTCAACTCAGCTCAAGGTAACAGTGTGGGCACAAGGAAGGTGCCATGAAGTATTGGAAGCTGGCTAGCTGTTATATCCTGTGCAGGCTATAAACCATACAGCTTAGGCTACTGCAGCAGTGATTAATTTGCAGAATATAGATTATTCTGTATGATGCACATCTCTCCCTACAACATGTTCCATTTATGTTGCAAAAGAGACTGAAATCTCCCAACGGTCTTGTGACTATGCAGTAGGGCTGACAGAATGGGGGGTCTGTTGAGACTCTGTATTGTGAGACAAAGATCGCTCTCAGTGGCCTGCATGACACTGAGAAGAGGGGAAAAAGCTTTGAGAGGGTCTGCATAGGTTTTATGATTTAGGAACCACAAAATCCACAGCTAGAAAAGCAAACAGGAACCAACGTTTCTTTCTTTTGACGAGTTATTGAGTTCTCCAAAAGTACACAAGAAATGAATCAAGCGCTTTCGCCCGGGCACTCCCAGGCTTTATCAAGATCTTGATAAAGCCTGGGAGTGCCCGGGCGAAAGCGCTTGATTCATTTCTTGTGTACTTTTGGAGAACTCAATAAATCGTCAAAAGAAAGAAATGTTGGTTCCTGTTTGCTTTTCTAGCTGTGGATTTTGTGGTTACCAAAGAGGTTCGTTCTGCAGTTGTTTTTTTGCTTTTATGATTTAGGCCTTTAACTTTCTTAGTAAGTATGAGCTGTCAGTGTTCAGTCTATGTCAGATATTTAAACAGATACATACCGAAGGGGGCATTACACTCAATGATCAAACTGATGAATGTGGAATACAGTGGAATGATCACATCCCTGGACCTAGATGTCACACACTTAGTAATAAGCTGTGCAATGAAAAAGTACTTTCTTACAATATTGGATATGCGATGATCAAAGGACAGTCTGTTGTCTACACAAGTTCTTAGGTCTCTTACTACTGGAATAATTTTCAGGGGTGCGTTATCAGTGTAACAGTTACAACTGACTTCTTGCTTGACAAAAGATACTATTATACATTTCTTGGCATTTAGTTTAGCCCATGGTTTTGACACCAGCTATTCATTTGGAAAAGGCTCCCTTGGGGGGATCTTGGTACCCTCAGAGGAGTTTATGGTGGCACCAAGTTTGCAGTTATCTGTAAACTTGGTCAGCCATAAACCTTAACAGTACCTTTGACCTCCAAGAAGTAAACTTAAAAGAGGAATGGCCCAAGGAATGAACCCTGGTGTTCACCACTAATGATGAGTCTTCTGGAAGAGGTAGAACAGCCCACCTAATTTCCTGGGTTCTATTTGTGAGCCAGTTTACTATCCAATAATTTACATACAGATTAACATTTGGATGGGACAGTTTATTTATGACACCAAAATGTCAGATAGTATTAAATGCTTTGCAAGGTTTGGATATGTGCTGTGTACTGATGTACCCTCATCCATTGCTTCAGTAACCTTCTTGAGGATAAATAGGTAGGATCTCCCCTTGACAAATCCAAACTGGCTTGGGTCAGAAGTTTGTAAATAATTTATATCCATATTTATGAATTATGTAAGGATCCTTTTCATAGCCTTGCTAATATGGCTGTTCAAACTTATGGGTCTGCAATTTTCTGGGTCTGTTAATACTCTGTGTTTATGCAAGGGGGTGCCAGTTTCTGTCCTCCATTCATCTGACACAAAACCAGTCTGTAAGCTGACACTGAATAGCCTCCCCCTCTAGAGGGTCTGACAGGTTTCAGGTTGACCAGTAAGCCGCCTGTTATGTTATCTGTTCCAAAAGAAGCAGTGCTCTTGGCCTTGGAGAGTGCCTTGAGGAAGTGTTCATGGGAAATTTGGGGTGGGGAGATGTAGATGGTGGTATGAGATCTGGAAATGTAATAGGGAAGAGTAGGGTGAAGTTTGACCTACATTTATCTGCTAGCAGATTGGTTATGTCCTCTGGGTCTGAGTATGTGATATCATTTACCACTAGTTCTGCACAGTGCTAGGCCTTGTTTCTAAGGCCTCAAACATAGTTAAAGAAGGCTTTGTGGCTGTCCTTTGCCTGGGTTGCTATTTTTACCTCCTATCTGTCTTTGCCTGATTTGATCAGGGTCCACAGTTCCCTGTTAAGTTTAGCAATATATTTTTTCTTGTATTTTCTGAATTAGATTTATTTTTACTTGCAATGAGGTTTTTTCTTTTATTAGCTATCATGTTTATATTTGGGTTCCACCATGGAGGGTATTTTTGCATTTGAATGATGAGAATCATCTATGCAGCTATTTACATGCGCACATAACTTGGCAGTAAAGGTTTCCACATAAGCAGTGGGGTCATCATTCAGTTTCATTAGATTAGCCTTGGCCTAATTTCTGAATCTCAAATAATTGGAATATGCTTTTGGTTTCAGTCATAAGGTGAATGTGACTGATTTGTGGTCTAAGTTGACCAAGGAAGAAGTCACAATTTGTAGGAAGCAGAGCTTTCCCATATTGGTGCCGACCATGTCCAGGATTTTATCAACCCAGGTTGGGGTGCAGACTAAATGGTACAGAGACTTCTACTGATAATGTCCAGAAATATGGACACACATGTTAGAGGATGTATGTAGTTCTTAAAGGGCATCCTTCACCTCAAGCGTCTGTAGATTTTAGTTTCAACCTGAGAAATTAAATTTGTGCTGGAAAATTTAACTGTACCACCTTTTAAACCAGCTGCCTTTGCAGAATTCAATTCCTGTTTCAAAAGACAGTCTTTTAGCTGCAAAAGCTTCAGCTAGGAAGGTTTCTGAGCTACATAGCATGTTTTCTTTTTAAACAAGAAACAAATTTGCTTATGTTACAGATGATAGTTTAATAATCATATATTTACATAAATGAAAATAAGCCATAATAACATATTTTGAGTTACAAACATTATACATCACTTAATCACTTATAATCTATCCTGTCAATGTCAGTCAAACATAGATTCATATACTGTTAGTAGGCTAATGACCCAGGGGGAGCCTTTCTAAGCCTAGACAAGTTTTCCTGAAAGAATAATGATGATGTCCTCTATCCAAACAGGACACTGACGGCCAGGTATTTATAAGCTACCTCTGTCCATAAGGGACATAGGTGCCACGACTGGTGTAAATTTCCTATTTCCCATTCACTTATCAAGGTTGTGCTTAAACTGGGAAACAGATGAACTCAGCTTCGCATGGATGGAAACCCTGTTCCACTGGAGGGGGGGCAGTCTCTGAGACACATATCTGTCTCTCCAGCATGTTCTGTTTAAGTAACAGGCAAAATTCAGGTCCCTAGACCTTGTATTTGTGGTACACTTTGACTTACAAATATATAGGAGATTCATAAGTGTGGGGACTAAAAAAGCCTTGTAAGCCAGGCACTGATCACCCCTCAGCAATCTATAGGAGACTGAGTAGAGGAAAAAGGCTTTGAGGCAATCTGCATAAGCAGGTTGGTTACACCTTGTATTCTTTTAGTAAGGAACCTTTGAGGTCACGCTAGTTGTTGCAAATGCCTGGTCAGGTACATACCAAAGGGAGTATTGTACTCTATGACTGGTCTGATAAGGGCAGAGAACAGTAGGATAATGACCTCTTTGGGCCTAGTCACCATGCCCTTACTTACAAGTTGCACAACATAAACAGATTTCCTCAACCACTGTGGCCACGTGGTGGTCAAAGGTAAGGCTACTGTCTATGTGAGTACCCACATCCCTGCCCACTGGGTCGACTCTTAGGGGTGTATTATCAAAATGGTAATTAGCCAGGATGGCTGCCATCCCAAAGGGTACAATTACGCATTTTTTAGCATTGAGTTTAAGACCATGGCTTTGACACCATTTGCTAATCAGAGATGAACATTCTTGAAGAATGCCAGTGTCTGAAGTGGAGTTGATGATAACCCCCAGCTTGCAATCATCTGCAAACTTAGTCAGTTATAAACTTTCAGCATTTGCTTCCATTTCAGAGAAACAGATGCCAAAAAGGAGCAGGCCCAATACCAAGTCCTGGGGGACTCTGCTAGTGACTGGCCACTTGGTGGAGGTGGCCTCACCTATTTTGACCTCCTGGGTCCTATCAGTGATACATTACATATCTCATTCATAGGTTCATAGGAGGTTAATAAGCTATTAGCCTTAGGGCCTTTATAAGCCTATCCATGTTATACCCTTGTTCCCTTACTGCCAAGTTGTATGGTCTATATTTGCAGAGCAAGTCTATGATCAGCACGGACAGTCCTTATCCAAGAGGGACATAGGTGACATTCCCTGGCTTAAATTTACGGTCTCCCATATAATTGTCTAAGTTGCGCTTAAACAGGGTCACTGTTTTACGTGAATTGGTAGTTTGATCCAGAGGAGTAGCAATCTCCAGCATGTCCTGTTAATGTAGCAGGCGTTCGTTCTTCCTCCAAAAATTATTCTGCATGTACTGGTCCCACAATTTCCATTTCTTTCTATGTAATTTGCTCGTACCCATTTCTAAAGATCTCACTTCCAGTTGTTTTATTTCTCGTACTATATTCACTGCTTCTAGTACAGTTGCTTCAAACTTTAATTTCCATTTTTGAGTAAATGCTTTTTTGAAGCCACCAGAATTAAACTCAGTAAGGCCTTAATATGTCCAAATTTTGGATTCTGTATCACAGCTCAAAAAATAATTTTGTTAGCTACACCAATTTGCTCATCCAGTATTGCTGATAGAGTAGTCTGCAGGGAATGTTTAATGCCTGCCAATTCATTATGCTCCCAAAAATATGCTCCCAGTTACATGTTTCTTCCCCATCACACATCCATCATTTGCAATCTATCTGAAGAAAATACTTTGAAGTCTGCTTGGGGTATAAAAATACCTATGCAAACACTTTCAAGCAAAGATCTTAAATATTACAGACTTTGTTGCATATTTGGGAGCCATACGTGTATTCCTGTTTTGTTCTTTGTAAATTGCTTATATAATCTCTCTACCCAATATTTTCTAAACTCCTCTGATTGATACCTATAGTTATCATGCAATATTTTATATGTCCCTTAACAGCAGCTTATGTTTTGGATTCTACTAAAAACTCTACCAGTGCTGGGCTTTTAATTAAGCTATCCTTATTTCTTTCTCTTTGTCTATACTCTGACATCAATCCTTGATAGGGAGGGCAATCTGTAGCCAACAGTTCAAATGACTTATTGGACTTTTCCCATTCTATTACCTTTCCCTCTCAAATTATTTGTTCTCACTACCTTGCCTCCTTTGTCAGATTTCTCCAGTAAATTCCAACCCTTCTTGCCTTCTGTCTGTACCCCTCATTGCCATCATCCTTCTTGGTTGAATCTCCATTCTCCATCCCCTTGCTTGCTACATTCTTAGAATCCATTCTGCTATTTTATGAATACAATGTTATTCTCCTTAAGGCTCTGCATACAAAATCCTAGTCTCATCTTGTTTCATCATCATCCCTTTCCACTTTGAATTATACCTTCCTACTTTTGCTGTGTATAGGACCATTAAATTTGTAGCTGTTAAATACCCATCCAAATTAAGGAGTCCCAAACCACCTTGTTCTATTGGAAAGGTTAAAGTATCCCACTTGATTCTTGCCTTCTTCCTCTCCCAGATAAAATCATTTAACTCTTTATTAATTGCTATTCACAACCTTTCCTCTGGTTGATGAAATACCTGACCTGTGCATAAAACTAAAGTTAATAAACACATTTTCACTGCTTGTATCTTGCTATCCATATCCATAAAACAGAGCTTCCAATTTCTAATTTTTTTAGTCTTTTCCCACATATCCTTAGCTGCCATAACAGAATCCTTTTTAATCCACACCCCCAGGTACTTAATTTGTTCTGCTGCATCAATTCATATGTGAGCACACAGATTACAGCCATTGCCTTTGTTTTATCTTCATTAATTTTGTAACCAGAAAAAAACTTGAAACTATCTCAGAATGTTCCACAATGCTGAAATGTCCTTTTTTGGTTTTATCTGGTATAAATTAATACCATCTGCAACTAAGGCCAACTTTTCTTGACTACCAAACCAATTTTATCCTTGAATTTCTGAGTCCCTTATTTTCTTTGACAATGGTTCTAAATATAACACTAATAACAAAAGGGAAAGAGGACACCCCTGCCTAGTTCCACTGCTCAACCAAAACACATCACAGAGGACCCCCCCCCTTAATTATTACATCTGATACCTCACATATCCTCCTAATCATCCTTACAATTTTATCAGTGAATGCAAATGCTTCCATTGCCCTACCCATAAAATCCCAGCTTACTCTGTCCAATACTTTCTCTAAATCAAGTCACACCAACAACAGTGGTATTTTCTTACATTCTGCTTCCCTCTAGATCAATATTGTTTTATTAATGTTGCCAAATGCTTGCCTCCACTCCACAAAGCCAAACTGATCCATATCTATCAATTTTGGCATTTTTGCCACTGTTTTAGCCATTACAGACATAGGCTCTTTATACTTAATGGTTTAGAATCAAAATGGGCCTCTATGAAGCTGTATCGGATGGTTCTTTACTATCTTTAGGTATTGCAGCTACCACTGCTTTCTTCCAGGATGGTGGTGCTTGCTTTCCTTTTAAAATATTGTTAAACAAAACCTTCCACATCTTTATCACTTTCTTCCCTCCTAGCTTCCAAACGTCCATAGGAATGCAATCCATTCCTGATGACTTTCCTATAGATTGTTTATACATCACCATTTTATCTCATCTCCTCCTATCCTGTTAGTAACTGAGCCTCATCCACCTCCAACCTTGGCATATTTAATTCTTCCATAAACATTTCCATTTGTTCTTTCTTGATTTCCACATTTCTCTGCCTTATACAGATTTTCATAACATTTCTGAAATATTTCTAATACTTCTAATTAATCTCTGGTTATTTTCCTTGTTACAGGCTCCCTAAGCTTGGCAACAACCCTTTCTACTTTCTGTTGCCTGAACTGTAGTGTTAAACGTTTTTGTGTTCTGGAGTTATTAACAAAAAAAGCTGTTTAACAGCAATCTTTCTAAACTCATGTGTATTCACTCCCAGCTTCAAATGACTGATCCTCTACTCTTAAAACCCCTTTCCTGTCCTGCTCTATCCTCACTAATATCACATTATACCCCTCCCAGAACTCTCCACAGCTCTGACCAGCTCATTCTGGACACCTATAAACCAAACAAAAACACTGGTAAACCTCTTTACAAATATAGTATATCCCATGCCTGGAACAAACTCCCCCTTAACATCTGAATCATTTCTAACATAAACCTCTTTAAATCTGAACTTAAAATTTTTCCCTAAAATGCCAGTACCTGTCACTACAATAATCCCACTTAAATCCCACCTTACTACCGCTTCCACTTTTAACACCCACCTATTGCAAGTGTCCTATCTCATGTGCATCACTTTCTCTTTTAGTTGATTAAAAAAATTCTAACTTTTGTACTGCATGTTATGCACATTATTGTAATGTTTATGTAAACTTCATTGTCAGATGTCAGGTTATAAAGGATTGGGAAGAGAGATTGGATAAGCAATTCACAAAGAAACAATTGGGGGTATATGTCTGTCTCCCAAATATGCAACAAAATCTAGAATATTTAGGATTTTTTGCTTAGAAATGCTTACATAGATATTTTATACCATTAGTAGACTCGAGGAAATTTTCCCTTAGGTAGACAGCAAATGTTGGAGGTGTGATGTGGAAGAAAGAGGTAATTGGGAACATATTTTCTGGGAGTGTAATGAGTTGGCAGAATTTAAAAATTCCCTACAGACAACTCTATTAGAGATACTAGGTGAGCAAATTGGTGTAACTAGGGAAATTATTTTTCTAAGTTATGATACAGAAACAGAATTGATTAGACACAGTAAGGCCTTGTTGAGTCTAATTATGGTGGCTGCCAAAAAAGCAATTACTAGAAAATGGGAATCAAAGTCTAAACCAACTGTACTACAAGTAGTGAATATAGTAACAGAGAAACAAAACAACTGGATATGGGATCTTTAGAAAAGGGCAGGAGCAAATTACATAGGAAAAAATGGAAATTATGGAAAAAAATACATACAGGGGAGGAATGAGGTTTAAAAGAAGGCAGGATTTTAATGAGGTATACAATGTTTGACTGACAATGACTGGGTAGATTATAAGTGATGTATAATATTTGCACTTAAAATTATGTTACTACGGTTTGTGATGTAAAATGCTTGCAACGAATGTCAATATGGTTTGTTTTCATTTACATAAATGTATGATTGCCTATGTCATAAGTGATCATTTAATAAACACATTTCTTGTTAAAAAATGTAACTAGATAAATAAATAAAGTATAGATAGGTAAAACAGAGAAAAAAATATACCATATCCACTGGAATTTCCTTGCACAGTTTCATATGCATGCACTCCTAGAAATGGATAACATTCTACTGACGTGATGCTGGCTGCAAAGCCATTGCAAAGGAGTTCTATCTGATTTTGCCACAGTCATTTCTGCAGTGTTATGCCTGTTACTAATGTAAGATTTATAGGTTTGTGCTTACCTCTATTGGTGTAAGTTCAAACTTTCTAGAGTGAAAACTTTGTGTTCCTTGACTTTGTTGCGGCACTGAAAGGACAGTCTGCAGTTCATGCAGCCTGTTAACAATTTGAAAAAGTAACATTTCTTCATATTTTGTGTGCAGTTGAAAAGTTGCTTATAGTTTATATACACTATATGTAAAAGTTGACTCTGCTGTTTTATTATTATAAGTTTTAATGTATTGACATTTGGGGGTAAACAATGATTTATGTGTTATGAACTGGAGTACAAAGTAAGCAGTGTACCCAAAATTAATTTCTAATTAAATGTGGCTGCTAAGTCTAGCTAAAAAGGTACAACAGCACTTCTGTTTCCAAGGCAAAAAAATACACTGAGAAGTAATTTTGTTCTTCTAATCATTGCATGTGTAAAAGATGGCTTACTTACATTCCTGGCTAGTGGTGCTAAGGATCAGTTTTTGAATTTCTACTTATCTTTTGTTAATTTGTAAACCTATGTACATTTTTATGTGTGCATTAACACCTCTAAGCCCCATTGTGTGCTCATTCTGTTTGGCGTGCTGTGAATTACTTGCCATAACCACTGACTTGCTGGTAGGGAGACAGAGCAGGGAAACAATTAGATAATGTTTCCATAAAGCAGAATTTATTATAATTTTTGCCATTTTTGAACACGTAATTATTTAAGGTCTACAGGTGAATATTATATGAAGATCTTTGAGAGAGTGTGTGGATTTCAGCTATGACAGTATATCTGTGTAACGCAGATTTATAAGCATGTCTGTGATGTGCCATTCTGGCAGAGGTAATGGTCCACTTAGCATGAGTCACTACCACTGAGTACAGACTGGGTCTGTTTTCACACTGAGGAAAGGTGGATAATTAACACTTCTGTCTAAGCAGGGCACTGATTACTAGATGTGTGTCTGGTATTCACCTACTTATTTGCTCTGGTTGTGTCTTCTACTGAAATCTGTTTTGGTTCTGGCTTAGAAGTATAGACCTGCATTTCTTACATGACCATTACTTAGAAACCCTGCCTTTGGTGTTCTTGCACTGACCATTGGCTTACGGTCACATTTGACTACTATCCCAAGGTTCATACTTACTGCCTGCCTATAAATGCCTGTGCTGTCACTGTTTGATCCCTTTAGTATTATGCAATGATGCTACTTAGAGTGCAGTTCAGGACCTCAATATTTTTTTTTTTTGGGGGGGGGTCATGTACTGTCATGGTTAATGACTGGATTTCTTGACTTCATAAGTGAGTCTGTGCTGTACTGCAACACATTTCTTCCTATGGAGATGGCAGTGACTATGGAAGACAGGCCTGGAATTTATAACAGCAGCCTCAAGCAAAGAAACAAATCTACTAATGCTCAAGCAAAGTACTGTGTGCCCCTTATGTCTGCTGGCAATCTAGCCTGTCTTGCTGCTCAGTTCCAATGCAGCCTTAAGGAAGACTTCATTTCATACACCATATAATACTCAGCAGACAGTGGTACTATCCACAGAAGTCACTATGTACACACACACACACACACACACACATAATATATATATATATATATATATATATATATATATATATATATATATATATATCAGTGGCGGCTGGTGACTTCAAATCAAAGGGGGGCTGCAGGAGACAGCTGAATGGATGGGGTCAATGGGAATGGGTGTGTCCAATTAGAAAGGGGAGGAGCTATGCTCAAAACCACAAAAACTGTAACTTTAATTAAATACTCTGCCCTGGGTGCCAAACCATCATTATGAGAGTCCAATCAAGACAAAATGAAGTGTAGAAGAAAAAACATATTTCAATCCATTGGCTGCATGACAGTTTACTTAATATCTAGATGGAAACAAAAAGGTTGTGAGGCATGAAAAAATAAATTACTTTTTAAATACATTACTGGAATGCTAGTCAAAATCAAGTATAAGAAAAACAAGCAGCACTCAACTCAAACCACTTCTCCTTGTACTCCAGTTTTAATTATAATGTATATTCAGCTTTATTAAAGTACCAAGTAACATGCTGAAAGTAGCAATTTCTGTGATACCCCCACTTGTAAAAATGTTTCTTATCCAAAAAAGACCTGCTGCCTCACAACAACTATCTACTTGTTTCATGGGGAAAACATGATCAAAGTAAAAAATGAAAAGCAAACAGGAAACAAGCTCAACATACATTGCTTAAAGGATTACTGCACAGGATATGGACCACGCATGATAGATTGGCATTCTGTTTAGTTTACAGGTAAAGCCTGTAATGAGCTCTTAAAATAATGTAATCCTGTCCTTTATTACAAATACTGTCATATGCACTTCAATACCCAAGGCTTATATGTTATCTAGTTATGTAAGTATTCTCTGCATGGCAACAACAGAAAGGCTTTCAATATTGTCATTCTTTAACAGTATGCTTATTAAAACTTACTTGCATCTTACAATCTCAGACAAGCTTACCATATGGTCATTAAAGCACTGCTACTTAAACACAGAGCAACAGGCACTTTCTGAATAATAATAAGCATAAATCAACAGTATAAAAATATGACAGAAACCAGAACATTCTGCAAAATCAAGGACAGATGAAAAGCCATTGTAGTACTTGCGTCTACCTTGGATGGGAGGATAGTCTGCACATTTACACTGCATAACTGCTCCTTGCCTTGCTTGGACACATTCAGAGTCACTACATGGGGGAGTGGGGTGCAACAAGTATGTCACAATTTGAAATGTCTCTGGCTGACTGCGATGGCCCTGACACATTTGTCATACCTCTCAACCTCAGAGCAAGAAATCTGGACAAAGCCATACATAGAAGTGGGACAAAGGCCCAAAAATAAGGACAATTTTTAAATATTGCTCTTATAAACTTAGATAATAGAATAGTAGGTCTTGCATTAATATGAATTTTCTGAAGGGTATGAAATCTGAAACTGAAATGTCTGTCATTATTTTCTAACTTCAGTCTTTAATGATTTCCATTAATTTGCCATAAAAAACACAATTTTATGGAAAATGGACCAAAAATGTTATTCAAAAATATAAAATAGCCAAACAATACAGCTGGGAACCTGTGAAAGAAGGGACACTTTTTAATATTAGTACTGCTAACTTGAGCAGCTGACAAAATAAAAGAATCTACATGCATTTCTGAAATAAAAGTAATCTATAACTGATTATTACAGTTATTTATTAATTGTAAACCCTCCATGTTTTCTACCAAAATTGCCATTTTGTGGAGGGTTATTAGGGGAAGAGCAACATTTTCAGCCAAAATCAGGGACAGTTGAGAGGTTTGGATATGCCTAATTCTATAAAGCAATTTATTTGCATGTACCTCTCAACCTGTTAATGCAGGAAATCTGGACAAGGCCAAATATATGGGGGGAACATATAAACAGTACTAAAAATTGCTCTTGTATAAACTGAGACAGTTGATCGAATAACAGGTCTTGCTTTAGCATGCATTTTTCTGAAGGTTATGAAGTCTGAAACTCAGTGTCTGTCATTATTTATTGACTTCATTCCTAAATGATTTGACAGCAAACCACAAATTTTATGAGGAACAAACGAAAAATAAGAAGCAAAAATCTGGACAGTTGGGGGCTGTCTGAGTTTTCTGCCCTTCCCCCCTCACAAAATCATGGCCGAATGGAGCTTCCCCCCTACAGCCATTCCAATGAACCATTACTTGGCTATTTCACCCCATTTACCATAAACACTAATGTGCATACTGCTTTACTTCTGCGATGATTTGGACTTCATTTAAAAGTTTTATTTTGCATTTTACAGCGCAAACACTAATAGATATAATATCTGCTAAACAAAGCAATGCAGTTTCACAATGAGAACAGACTTAGAATTAAAACTTCTCTGCCCTTGAAAATTCACAATCACTGAAACAGCATTGAAACCCACATTCAAAGAAAATACATTTTGCCAGTGGCAGATTAACCTTGGGTTTGGGCTGTTTTCAAATCACAGGCCCCTTGCACACGAAACATACACATGCTCTTTCATACACCTTCCTGATTGTATTAAATTATATTCCTTGTACAATACAATACAGTTTTAGAGGGTGTTTTAAATGTATTGTTTTGAAATTCTTCCAGTAAACAATGAAGCAAAATGCATGCACCGGTAATGACAAAACTGCCCAGTTCAGAACATTTCCATCATAAAAGGCTACTCAAACTTCTACAGTCCACCAGTATCAGTACATATGCACAATCTCTGAAGAAGTAAAAGTCATCTAAATAATTCCACATTAAAGAGATCTGTAACTAATGAAGAGGTTGCTGCTAGCAAAAACCTTGTATTTCATTGTTTCATCTACAAATAAAGTGCCTGTTACCCTTGAGGAATAAATTGCCTATCTTACACTAAAGAAAATGATAAGCTAGCAATATTGAAATAGGGAATGGATGGCAAACTGATAGATTCATAGTTACTAGGTATCTTCGCCAAAAAGGAGTGCAGCATACATCCCTTTTGCAACACAGTACAGTATCAGCAATGCATCCATCTAATGTGGGAGTAGAACCTACAGCCTTCTGCATCAAAAGCAAGTATACTACCTATTGTGCTATTAACAATGCAAGCAGACTCAGCATAAGCAGCACTAAACTTTTGCTCCCCTGCAGCTCTCAGCTCCTTGTAAAATCTACGCACTTAGTTGTATCTCTGAACTTTGCAGCAAAAAGAAATCTGGAAAATGCCAAAGTTTATTGTGGGGGGGGGGGGGGAGAGACAAAAGCCCAAAAACCAGGGACACATTTTAAACATTGCTTGTATAATGTTGAAAAGTTGCTAGAATAAAATGCTGTGTTACCACCATACATTTCACTGCCAATCCTTAAACCCAGGACCCTATGCAAAACAGTCAGAGCAACATACCACTATGCCAAATCAGCTGTTTTGTGAAAGAGGAAGATGGAAACTTAAATGGCTACCATTTAGTGAATTCAGTTCTCACCATAGCACAGCTGTCAACCTCTTAGCACAAAACACCTGAACAAAGCCAATAATGGGTGAATACAGCCCCCAAACATTCAGTGAATTCAGTTCTCACCATAGCTCTCAACCTCTTAGCAAAAAACACCCAGACAAAGCCAGTAATGGGGGAATATAGCACCCAAACATAGTCAGTGAATTCAGCTCTTACCATAGCTCTCAACCTTCGCACAAAACCTGGATGAAGGCAATAATGGGGGAATACAGTCCCAAAAATAGGGACAAATTTCAAATATCCATCTTATACACTTAGAAAATTGCTAGAATAAAAGCTTTTGTGTTACCATGCACTTTCTGAAGAATATGAAGTCTGATATTCAAATGGTTGTTATTTTTAACATTTGTTAACCAGGAAAGTCTGACTTGGAACAAAAGCTAAGTTTTAGCAGAGGCCCAGGGAGAAACACTCCAGACACACACATGTCTTTGTAAGACGGGAGGACACTAGAGGAAACAAAAACAGGGAGGGCATACGGACTCCACACAGAAGGTAAGGCACCCCAGCCAAGAATCAAACCAGAGAACATGCAGCGGTCAGGCAACAATGCTACCACTGCACCAATGCACTACTGGCTTTGCAAGGACACAAAAATACAGAAACCACAGATTTTATGAGGAACAGAACAAGTATGAGGAAAAAATCTGTAACATTTTTACAAATAGTGGTAGGTAGGGAATTCAGGCTCTTGCCACCTGGGCCCAAGGTACAGGGTTCAAGCGTTATTCTCTACCCACCACCATGTAGCACCTGGGGCATCACAGACACAAAGACACACAGAAACAGAAACAGACACAGACACAGACACAGACACAGACACAGACACAGACACACAGACACACAGACACACAGACACACAGACACACAGACACACAGACACACAGACACACAGACACACAGACACACACACACACACACACACACACACACACACACACACACACACACACACACACTACCTGGGACTGGTCCATTCATTGTTAGCTTTGTTCATTGCAGCACTAAATCCTTCCATTGCTAGCTTTGTTCGTTGGAGCACTAAGTCCTTCCTTGCACTAGAAAGCCCCACGAGATGTCCTTCCCCTACGAGACTCCCAGCCTGCCGACGTTGCAGTCCGAGTCTGTTCTCTTTCCAGTGACAGTCTATGCAGTTACAACTGCATAGACTTCTGGGATCTCTGCACTTGAATGCTTCTTAATCTGGACTGCTGCTGCTGAGACAGTCTGCGCATGCTCCAGACTGGTTCAGCAGCAGTCTGGATATCGGAAATGCTGCTAGCGCGCATGCATGAAGGTCTGCTACTTGCGATCATTTTCTTATTTTCTTTCTTTGTATTTTATTTTACTATTACTTTCTTTCTTTTTTTTTTACAGCTGAGGGGGCTGCAGTCCAATAGCATGGGCCGCCCCTGATATATATATATATATATATATGTATATACTCTCCAGTTTGTAGTCCCCTTTGAGGTGTGATTCTTAAAAAAAATCAAGCATGTCATTTGCAAAACATTGCAGGTGTTCACAGTTTTGGTAGGAGGGCATGGATTGGGTAATCTGCAGTGCACTGCTCTGTAACAAAAATGCCTAAAAATGCAGCCTAAATTTCTACATACGTTTGTCAAGAGCTATCCATATGTACTTCTGTCATCTTTACAAATACTCAATGTTTCTGAGAAAATAAGTATGATAATATTTTTCCATTGGGAGGCTGCTCTCAGTAACTACACTGGAGTGCAAATTTTTTTCTTGTAGCAGCACAGAGAAAAATAACTTTTATTCCATCCAGGTAGTAAAATTTAAAAAATAAGTTTAGTAGAGTACTGGATTTTTACGTAACACAATACAGATTTGGTCAACTAATCCATAATGTGGAATATGTGAATACTAATAAATATATTTAGGAATAACACAATTTAGAAGAAGTCAGAATGTCATTATCACTATAACTTTATTATAAATTATAGACCATATGATTTCTGCACTGTACTGCCCAGTTGTATATGTATAAATAACCCTCTGTATGTTTGTTTATAACAAGGTTGTGTCTATAAAATGGATGTTGCAGTCCAGATCACATACCTGTAACATTAGTAAATATTATAATACACTACTGATTTTCAGGATTCATATACTGACTACAGTTATGATGGATAACCTTATGACATGAACACAGCTGTCAGAGAAGCTCTGCTACCACCAGTACTCTTGGCTTCATCTTATATTTGTTGAACACACTTTTGCAACCTTCATTTTATTGAGTAAAGAGGTTTCCACACAACTGCATATCAGACTGTTGTATTTTTTTTTATTCTGTACATGTAAAGAGGTAGTTGGGCTGGTCTAATGGATTATTTCAGACACAAGCTGTGACAGAGTTATACTAATTGATAAAAAGTGTTCATACAAATACAGCAGTATGCACACAGAGTAAATGGGAAGATATAGAAACTTGTAGCATGTGTAATGGTTATGACCTCAACAATGAACTTTTTTGAGAGGTCATAATTATTACTGCACACCACTCAATCCTTAATCCCCCTCATAAACTTTATTATAGTAGACTTTATATTGTTTGACATTTTTGAATATTATAATCTGTCTTTCAAAGCTTTTAACTTAACTTTATTTATTTATATATTTATACTTTCTGCTTGAAATGAGAGAAGGGGACAGGTCTTTTTAGATAAAGATAGCATGTACTAACATGATGATTTATTGAAAAGAAGTACTGTACAAGATGTGGATGACTATTTTTTGAAAAACTCAAGGTACTTGAAGCTGAAAAATCCAACTGGTCACTACATAGCGAGTTGCTAAAAATTCAAATTATGGAAAAAAAAAGAAAGAAATTGGACCTGACGTATTAACAAGTTGGTTATTCCAAGAAAAATAGCTTTTACATCATTACAATTTGAAGGGGCTTCAAATTTCAAGGAAAATCTACAGGGAGCAAGTATAGATTAAAATATCATAACAGATAACTTGGAAAGTGATTAGGATAAAACACTAAAACTAGAAAGATGCCTTAAGCTAAGTGCAACAAAATTATTATGTCCTTTTTCTGCCACTGTACATTCTGATACTAGCCTATCTACTTTTGTGGGCCATTTGAAGATACTCAATTTCCCTTCTAAAGGTGAGACTCAAACCCTGTACTCTGCAATTGTGAGGATAATACCTTAAACATTATACAAATCCCCAACCCCTAAGAGTACATCACCCCAGATGGGACTCAGATTCCCAATCCCTGGCTTTGGAGGGCAATGCCTTATGCTTTAGGCCACCGGAGCCTGACTACATAAGAAAAAGCCAGCAGTAAATGAGTTCCTGACAACTTGTCAATGTCAAGCAAACAACCTAATTAACTCCAGTTGTTTGCAACCTAGGCAAGGCAACTACTCTATGGGAGGAGAGAATATATTGCAGACTACAGCTAGGGCATAACCAAAAAAAAAGTAAATTAGATAGTTTTTCAACGGTGACACTGAAATGTGCTTTAAAAAGCATATTTTGAAGGACAGGCTCAAAGACAATAAAGGATTGTCACTGAAATGAAAGAAATAGCAGTTTTACCTGGCTGAGTCAAAAAAACAGGAAGTTTTTGAACTCCTATTTTAAGTATATGGAGAGGCAACAGCCTTACAATTAATCTTCTTTGACAGCCAATGCCACAGCATACAGGGGACAGCACCCTGACAACATCCCAGGTGACTCAAGTTCAATTAGTGGTTCTGGCATCTGATGCAATGTTAGGGGATGATGGGCTGTCCATCCTGGTGGGGGAAAAGGGAATAACGTACTCAGAGCACAATATTATGGTTTGATTTTCCTGGTGGAGGCCAGGGAAATAACCATAATGAGCTTCTTTTGGCAGGAGGGTCATCCAGCTGACATCAGCCCTTGCAGATGTGATAGGTGGCTCAGTGCCAAATCTCATTGCATGTCTTAACCACAGGGTGGTACAGGACATGTATAAAGGAGGGGAACATAGGTAAGAAAACTCCCTAGTAGCAGTATTATGCTGCCTTAGGGACCACAGTCACTTCACTGCGCTTGGATATGGGTTAAGTATAGCAGTGCTACACCCACAGGATGAGAAAAACTTGGGTCAGCTGAAGGTAGCCAAAACTAGCAGCAAAATTAATTAATTAATTAAATCCATCTAGATGACGCAATATCCATGGAACATGCAATGTGCAGAACAGGGTACAACATGTAAAAACAATAGAAATCACATACAGCACTACCATACCTCTTAACTATACGGACTTTTGCAGAATATCCAGATTTTTGCCAAGTATTTTTGGTCTGTTTCTCATAAAATGTTTGGTTTTCTGGCAAATCACTGAAGACTGAAGTCAGAAAATAATGACAGACAATTGAGTTTTAGCCTTCATATCCTTCAGAAAACTTGTGTTAATACAAAATCTGTTATTCTATCAACCTTCTATGTTTTGTGTCCCTATTTTAGGGCCTTAGCACCACCCCCCAATTATTTATGGCTTTGTCCAGATTTCTTGTCCTACAAGGTTGAGAAGTATGAGCACTACAGAAAGGGATGAAACTGCAAATAAAAATGATTTTACAGTTTTGAGGTCCAGTTGTCCTTTAAACAGAATATGTAGTACCAAAATGTCATGTTACTAGAATAAAGCAAATCACTGCATTAATGTACCAGTTAGGTCAATGCTACTAGGAAAGGTGAAGCAGTTCAACACTACTTTTTTGTTTTTAAAGTATGGTCTTTCACAGTTGGTGTTATCCTTTAACTGCACCCTGTCCTGTCCTCTCAGCAGCAGTCAGTTTCTTATATACCTAGTCAGAAAAAGAAAGTAAGGTTTAAAAGAAAAAACATTGTTTTATATTTATTGTTTCCTGGGCCACTAAGCCTATTATTTCAGTCCTGTGGTATATGGCATCTTCCTAATTCTGAATTGTCTTTTAAGCTTCATGGTTTCACATTCAAAAGATATTTTCTTCTATATATCCTTCTGACCTCTATGTCTTGTAAACACAAACACCCCACATATTTTAAGCACATTTGTTCCCCTGTATTGTGGATGTGGGTGTCCTGGTGACAGTTAACATGATACCCTTATCCAATGTAGAAAATGGGAAAAAGGGGGTAGATGATGATAACTGGGCATCCCCAGTACAGGGAGAGGGTCAGCCAGAGATGCTCTTACCCAGGCAGCCATGGAAGTAGTCTACGCCCTTGCTGGCATCCAGTCAATCAGAGTGCATTTATTACAAACCTAATCCAACCAGTGGTGTCTGAAATGATCATTTGCATCACTGCAGGCTAGCCTACATCCTTCTCTTTTCTTTTTTGTGTATGCTTCTGTCCACAAGCTGAGGGGCTACTGTAACAGGTTTAGAAATGCCAAGTGCATGTAACCAGCACTGGCCATTTTGGTGCTGTGTTAGCCTCTGCTGCATAGTGGTGACTAGCAGACCTGAATTACTGCATCCTTCCTGTAGGATAGGTGAGTGAGTCTAGTCCATTCACATCATCCTGTGCCCCACTCTTCCAGGGCCTAATGCACAATTCATCTCTGGTCATCTGGGTTGAAATCAGGGTTTTATCTCTCTATGCCACAAAGCCAAGTTATTCAAAAGGAACTTTAATAAATGCAGATTTTCAGTCTTGAGTGCTATTGTTAAACTTTCAGACTGTCCCCCTCTGTTTGTTTATCTGAAAGTCTTCCATAGCTATTGCATTTACAAGGACTGCTCTCTCTCTCTCTGGAAAGCTGATCTTCCCTCAGGGAGGAGTATTTGTGGCACTACAGCTTTTCTTGGAAACAGTTCTCTGGGCCAGTGATCAAGGAGCACACTGGTGGGGAATGTTCACTGACAAAGAAAATAGACACACACAGTCTTTTCAGATGCAGCTCTCTGCACCAAGGACAATTTCCTTTAATAGCACAGAGGGAACACACTCCTGTCCTGGGGCTGTACTTCCTCTCCGGGCCCCAAATAAGACTCCACCTTTCTCTTGGCAGAACACAGTGCTCTGTGTCCCTGTTCCAAGTAGGTGACACACATACTCTTTGAGATTTGATTTTCACACTCACAGACAAACACCTGGGAAAGGCTGGCACAGGTTTACGTTATGCCACCTCCACCCAGACTATAAGGGAGATTCACTGCCACCAGCCAGCTACTCTAAGGCTCATACCACAGTACCCAATTACTCCTAGTACAATTAATACTTATACAAATGGTAGTGTTAACCAATCGGCAAGACTTTCAGAAGCATAATGTTACAGTGCCACTAAATAAATGCAGGTACTGTCAAGGGTTAAAATATTTTCTAAAAGACCAGCCACAATGAAATGTATAGATATATTTTAATAATAAATAATAAAAGAACATGAGAATACTGAGTATCTATTTATAATAAACACCAGAGTTTCAATTCACAGGAAAAATAAAAAATAACACAGATGGAAAGACTCATACAGATAGAGAAAAACAATACTTTTAACTACTCTTACTATATTTTCCTAACTGACTGAAGAATTACTGTTCCCTAAGTTGTTACTTACTGATGCAAGGCAAGATGAAGTGGGTGAGTGGTCTTGTCAGTTCCCAAAACAGAGTGCTGATTGTCATCTGTCACATCTCTCACTAGCATCTAAATACAATTTCAGTGCTGGCTACAGGATGACATCACATCTGGTCACCCAAGTATTTTGTTCACATTACCTCCTGACTAGAAGCTGAGTCAAGATCTAGCACAGATGTGTCACAATACACACCTAGAAATTTGCTAAGGCTTATTCCAGCATCTGGAGAATGTAAAACAATCCCAACCCTTTCATCCTTCCTGCAGGGACTAACCAATCATTCTCTGGCACCCCAGAGTAGCAATTAGTTTACCACTAAGGGCAATAAGAGCAGGATCTCAGCCTAGACATTGTGTCTCTGGCTGCATTCAGGCCTGTGAGATAAAATCTTTATGGCCTAAACCAAGTTATTTTATATCAAGCTATTTTTCTTAAGCTTAGCTGGGCTAAGCTTAACCCCTTCCTTTCCAGCATCCTCTGTTAACATATATACATTTCATCAGTTACAATACAGTCTAACATACATGTATATTTATTTTCTGTCCAGCAGGACCCACTGTTGATCTATTTTTAACACAAGCAACTTTATAAATACATTTTTAGCACAAGCACCTGTGCAAATCAGTTTGATGACAAAAAACATCTTTACAAAACTCCAGGTAGTTATGCTGGCATATATTACACATGTACTGTCCTGCTCTCTCTGGCATAGCTGGCACTACCTCACATCATCACAATTACAGTTTGCAGCCTCTTGTCTCCTGCAAAAGTACTGGTTGTGATAATTCTAGATGCTCTTCTCATTAAAAGTTCAAAGTATCTATCCTGTACAAATGTCTGTGATTGCTCCAATATAGTTTTTCATCTTCTCGACAACGAACACAGAATATTGGTTTGTCTAACGAACCAACTACTTCAGCTTCAAGGTGCAAACTTTTTCATGGCTTTTGTATTCCTATTTTGTCTCCAGTTTGTAAGCCTGTTAGTCTTCTGCAATTTTTATCATAACAGTATTTCCATCTGTGCTGATTTCTTTATTACATTTCCTTTATTTATACTGATTCTCAGATGGGTAACTTACTTTCCAACCTTCTGCCCATAAACACTTGTGCTGGTGAGAGACTGAAACCTGCAGTAAAGTTTATTATTATACTCTGAAGTTTAATATGATAATTTTCATAACTACTGCTACTGCTCCATCCTCATTAGATTTTTTTTTCTTTAGATAGTTTCTTCCTCCTTCCTCTTTCAGTTATGGGTAGTGTGGATTGGATGTTACATCTTTGAATTACTACTGATGCATAAATATTCTGAACACTATCAATGACGACAGCATCAGGAAACCCCTGGGACTTAAAACCATATATCAGATATGCATATGTTATAAACAGATCCATTACCATGTGTAATATGATGTTCTATAACAATATAATAACGATTATGAATGAAAAATTGTGCTGTGATGTAATTTATATAGATTTCACTTCAGCATTTGACAGGGTCATACACAAGACACTGGTGAACAAATTAGAACAACTATGTATCGATGTACTCTTGATAACATGGATAGCTGCATGTCTTACAAATAGGACATGGTAAGTATCATACAGCAACTGGTCAAGTAAAATTATTGGTTACAATCAAAGTGTCCCACAGAGCTCTGTCCTAGGTCCTTACTTGTTTAGATTATTTATTTATTTATTTATATTTGTTGACTGGGAGTGTCCGACTGGACGTAGGTCCATTTTCAGCGGAGGCCCGGGGAGAAAAGCTCCACAGTTAAAATAAACAGACAGTAGTTACATTGGATTACATAGCGATTAACAATTTACATATCAATTACTTACAACACAAGACAAAGATTGTATTGTTCAGACCTAATATTTTCATCTGAGGTGTTCTACAGTCTGCAGATGACCTGAAACTAGGTAAACTGATCACATGTGTTACAGATAAGACAAGTCTGCAAAAGAACTTGTCTAAATTGACCATTTAGGCACAACAGAATAGCATGCTTATAAACACATCAAAAAATAAGCATATGAGATTTGGTAGACATAAATTGAAAGGTGAATATTTAATATAGGACAGAGTGATTGAAACTGTAGCTTTATTTAAAGACCAGGATATATGGGTAGACCCAGCTTTGAGTTTTTCTAATCATATCAACCAATTTGTTAATGACAGTCATAGAACTATATATAAAAAGATTTATAAAGTCTAGGAAATCAGAAATAATGAAGTCATTGTTTGTTAGTTACATTAGACCTAAACTTGAGTTACAATATGAAAACCTTATAAGAAAACAAGCATGAGTAAACTGGAAAGACTACAGTGGAAATATACCAAGTATATTCATGGATGTGACAATTTAAGTTATTATGAAAAACTAAAATATCTGAACTTGTACAATGCCTCTTATAGATATGTAAGAGGAGATCTTATTCAGGTATATGGGGTATTTAGAGACAACTACCTCTGGGAATGTTTGGGGTTATCAAAATGTGGTAGAGAATCATCAGACAACCTATGTGGAAGATTCTACAGGAATGAGAAGTGCACTAATTGGGTCTCTGAGAGAGCAGCTGATGCATGGAACAGACTACCAAATTACATTAAAGCAAGTACTAGTTTAGATATTTTTAAGAACAGCCTGGGCACTATTATGGGAACAAGTGTTTTGGTACATTGGCAGGATAGAAGGGTTTTAATGCTTGAAATATTTGTATGTATGTATGTTTTAAGGACACAGATTTAATGCACTGATCACACAAACACTTAATGTGCCTATATTTTTGATTACTTCAGCAAACATGAAATGGTAATCTGCAATTAAATAGAACAGATACTACTCAATGATAGGAAAGACAATCCTCTTCACTACCAGGATGACTACGCACCACATCAATTAGCAGCTTTTCTTTTACTGGTTTTATGGTACGCAGTACAGATGGCACAAAATGTAGTAATTGCTCTACATGAGTTAGCATTACTAACTATTATACAATAAAAGTAACAATACTCAAAACTGTGCACTCTGAATAGACAGGCCAGTCAGTATGGCCACTCTAAATTAAGCATTGCCACAGAAAAATCTGTCTGCTCAAGAAAACTTTAGTAGATATACCAAATACACTGCCACAAAGAGAAGGAGACAGAGAAAGACAGACAAACCTCTAAGGAGAGTGCAGGTGGAGAAGGTGGTTTTAAATATCTTTATTGTGCGTTTGTGTCTTCCCCTTCTTATTCTGAATCCATGAATACACAACAGACTTATAAGTGAGCGCCTTCTTCACCAGCTCATCTCTCCTGCACATCACTGATATACTGTGCAAGCTTCTAGATGCACATACCATACCTGTGTGCAGCACATTAGTACTCAGCACAGAAGGTATAATATGACTTAAGTGACATTGAACAATGACATTATCTAAGAATTTCTTTCTTAAACAATGTCATTGCATGACAACAATAATCCACTCATTTTGCCCTCAATTTTAAACCACTGCAACCCTATGAAAGTCCTGCTCTACACAAACCCAGTCATGGATTATTGCTTTTTCTTTATAAGCTTTGACAGCTTTGAACATTAAGATCAACTCTCGGGCATAACTTTATCATTGAAAGAAAAATAAAACTGAATTTCTTTCATACTGATGATTTTTTTTGCTTAGGCTGAGCTTTCATTGTAACATCTTTTAGTCACTGCATTTCAGATCAGCTTCGGTATACCTCTGAATCTCTTTTACTTTTTCTTTTGTCATTGGTAAATGTAGTTACAACCCGAAGAATCTCCAATTTTCCTTATAGTAATTCAATATCTCATAGGCAAACTGGGCAATTTCATTCATTCATTTGTTCATTTTCCACTTTTTTTAATAAGTTCTGGTAAAAGGGTAAGACAGGAAATCAGACAAGGAGTGAATGAAACAGTGAAGGTCCCCATTTAACTCCACACTTTGAGGCAGTAAAAAGACATGACTAACCAATTTGTGCTTTACTACTACATGATATACCAGTAAGCATTTTTTCTTCTTTTTTAATAATTACAGTCAAAAGTATAGCTAGGGTGAGGCAAAGAGGGTGCAAGATGTCAGGGGGCATGATTATAAGATTAACTAACGATTGCGAAATAATGCACTACTGGTAAACTGGAATGAATTCTAATACTGTATTAGCAGACAGTGCTGAAGTACTTCCTGTGTGGTACTTAAACTATAGCAAAGCATGTGTTACATTTGTAGCAAGTGAATTGCTACAGTTTAAAATAAAGAACTTCTTTTTTTTTTGCTTCTTGAGCATTGGAGAAATGTAGACTTGGCTTGCTTGCTCCTAAGGTGAAAAACACTAGCCAGAACTGGGAATTAACTTTATTTGCGGGGGGGGGGGGGTACAACGGGAGATGGCAGCAGGTGCTTAATGAGCTAGCTGAAGCTCCGATAACAGTTATCAGGGTGGATAGGTATGTCTGTGAATTACAGGAAAAAAACTGACAATCTATATGTGTGTGTGTGTGTGTGTGTGTATTGACTGTCTGCAAATGATAGCAGCAAAGATTATTTGAAATTTATGTATGTATTTTATTTGATTTGATTTACTTGCCCAGGAAATTGTAACCGAGTATAAATCCCCTTTTCTGCTAAGGCCCAGAGAGAAAAAAAAAATCTAACTTTTAATGTACATGATTAGTGATTACATTATATATATAAGTAAATACATACATAAAAAATAAAAGTATGATACAAGACAAAAAGTGAAACTGACATGCAGAAATAGCATCTCTTCAGTACCAGAATAATGGATTTGAAACATTAACAGTCTTCTTGTATTACAGGAATTATACACAGGAAACAAAAACAATATAGCATTGTGATCTGGGCACATAAACTCCTTATACAAAATCAAAGATATATTGCATGTGCTGCAGCTCAGATATATTGTCTTAGTTATTTTATCTGTGCACTAGGTCAGGATAGGAGGAAAAGACTGACTATTACCTTGGAAGATAAGCACAATGGCATATTCATTTAGCTTGTAAATGTAATTTAAAGTTTGCTTTGAAGGTCAAAAGTGTTTTTGCAAGTATGATAGCTGATATATTGTTCTAGGGTTTTGGTATACAGGCTGAGAAGAAAGAATCATAAAGGAAGTTGGGAGAGTTTTATTTGAATTTTGGACTGTGAGTCCTTGGCTGGATTGTACCACTGTATAAGACTGGCAATGGCTGGAACTTTAGGTGGTTGGTGTAAAAACCTATAGGCTATTTCTAGTTGACAGCATGTTAAGTAGGGTTTAAAGTTATAGCTAATTAAGTTTCTTAATAGTGCAATGCTTAGCATGTTCAACTAGTGCTCCAGATGCTAGAGAGACTGGGTGATTGAGAATGGGAGTGAGCAGCCAATGCAGGCTTGCCCATCTTGGAGGAAAGGGGACTGTCTAGGTTGAATGCAATAGCAGGATTAAGAACCTAGTGAACGTCACACATGAAGTTGTACATGCACATAAGCATGCATGCACCTCACAAAGGTAGCCACTGCAGAGCTTGTAATGCTGTTGTAAAGTGTGAAGGGCTTAGGGCACGCTCTCTGGCAGTGAAATGATGTTGCATCACTGTCCCTGACCTCCTTACAAGCCCTGGAAATGGGTCAGGTTGAGCCCAGGTGAGGCTAAAGCAGGTCTGGTGATGCCAGTGAATGAGAAGAGAAGCTGGAGGTAGCTAATGGTCAACTGTGGGAAAGTAGGGGAGTAAAGAAATAAAGAGCATTACAATGATGAGTTCTGTTTGTTGTGTTGACAGCAAACACAGCAATTTTATTTCAACACTGTTCTGTTTTAGACAATTTTGCTGACTGGAGGTTTGTGAAGCCTAGAGGATACTAGATATTAGAACACAGTTTGCTGTAACTTTACAGCTTTGGTCTGTGAGGTAAGTTGAGCTCGATACAGAAGTCCAAGCTTTTTTTTTTTTTTTTTTGGGGGGGGGGGGGGTGTACATTGTACATGTCAGTCGAATCTTAACATTTTCAACAATAATGACCCCAAGAAGTTTGTATGGGAAACTAATTCTATTATGGGGCTACTGGATGATGTATTGTTCCCTCCTATGTATGATTTGGGCTGAAAAGGATTAATTTCTTATTGCCTCCAAAGTGTGCTTTGCACTGAAAAGGATTAATTTGGTCTTGGGGCAGAGTATCGGTTGCAACTAATCAAGCCAGATATGTATGGATTGCAATGAATCACAGTAGTTGTGAAACTGTTTACTTGTGAAAGATCTGGGGCATAGGAGATGAGAGTTGTCAGCATACTGTATGATGTCAGTTTATTTTGCATCCTGGTGCATGCAGTTATTGGATATATTAAAAAGTAGTGGACCAAAAGTACAGTCTTGGGGACAGCTATCTCAACTGCTATGTTTGTAGAAGAAGAATTCTACCTTTTATTGGCACTATTGTCAAGAAAGCTGCTAAACAAGTAAAAACACACAAAACCAAATCCACAAACGGGAAACGAGAGAAAGGAGACTGCCAACACCAAGTACTGTCCACAATTCAATTTAATTGAGTGCTTTCATCTTACTAAATTTCAGACTTCATCAGCTGATAAACAAGGTCACAGTATTTATACTGAGTCCCAGAGTGGACAGTTGGTTGATTAGCAAGTGCTGATATACTTTATCAAAGGCAGTGGCAAGGTCAAGGCTTAGTGTAGATATTAGATTTCTTTCATTTCTTTTTTGGTAGATGGAGTCACTGGTTTTTGTACCATGCTCTGGGTAAAAACCTTCAAGTAGGACACAGAAGATTTGCATCTGAGAAGAAATATCATGATTTATGAGTGGATGCTTTTTCAGGAACTTTACTTTAGAAAGAGATGGAAGTATAGCAGTAGGTCTGGTGTTTGATAGTTATATACATAAGCCACATTTATTTAGGAGAATTATGAAGGATTTTTTTAACAGAGTAAGGGTACACATGATTTTTGAATACATCATTTATATGCTAGTGTATTATCTTCATACATTGTTCAGGGAGGTTATCAGCACCTACTTCCCTGGGTTTCAACTTAAAAAGGCTTTTTTGACAGTATTGGTGGGAATGTGTTAAAGAGAAAATCACAATGGCAGTTCATTTCTAGTGGCTGGAATCTCTATAGGTAGATTACTATGCTGTTTGTTAAGATAAGTATCAGTGTATATTAAGTGTTTGAAATCATGTGGCAGGGCATTGGATGGGGTAGAGGGTGTGGTTTCCCCTGGTTTAAAGAGTTTGTTAGTTGTGGTTCAGAAGCAGTTTGGATTGTGTAGCCGGGTTTGTTGAAAGTTGACATAGTACTTTTTTATCTAAGAATGCTATTTTGGTTTGGTTTCTTAGAGTACAGGAATTATGGAGGAAGTGCTGTGATTTTTCTATTTGCCATTGCTTTCAAGCATTGTCCCCACTTTTATTATTTTTTTTATTGTTTGCAATAACTAAGGTGAGGAATTTCCTCAATCCTTTTTTTTTTTTTTTTTGCATGGCAGCTTGTTGGTTTAGAATGTTTTGACAGAGGTCATTAAAGTACATCACTGCTTAATCAAGGGGAAGGGTTTTAATACAAGATCCACTATAGTGTCTGCATGTGTTAGTAAAAGGTTCAGGTTTCAATCTGTGTTGAAGTAAATATTTTTGGTTTCTCAATGTGGACTTTAATGACGAAAGTAGGATGGTGGTCACAGGGAGCCTGGTAAGATGCAAACTGTTTTACTTTTTCTACGCTATTTGTTAGCATCCAATCTAGGGTGTTTACTTTTGCAGAAGTTATATCTAGTTGGTTCATTGATAAGTTGTGTGATGCTGAAAAGATTAACATTTTGCTAACACTTGTTTGAGTTTATCTCAGTTCAGTCAATATAAAGGTTACCTTGTATGACAGATTCTTGTTTTATGTTGGGTGTGAACTTGGAATTTTTTTTTTTTGAAGTAGGGATATTGTCATTTTGGAACAGTATGTAAATTCCTGAAATGTATATATTTTGTAATAGTTTAGTTTTAAGACAGTTACAAGGAAATCTGCTTTAATAAAGCAGGGTACTGTAATGGAGCAAGCAGACACCTGTAGCTATGCATCCTGCTCATTTGGTTTTCCTATCTGTTCTGATTATGTTCCAGCCAGGATGGAAGATTTATTTGACTCTGATGTGGAGTTTTAGCCAGATTTCTGTAATTATTAAGATATCTGTACAGTAGAAGACTATTAATAAGTGCCGGTTAGGGATTTTATTGAAGCTACTCACATTCCAGTTAAAGTTACATGAGTATAAATGGGTGTAATTTGCTTTTTTGCCACTGTCAGTGTTGATATTAGGGGAGTGAGTGGGACCAGGCTGAGATGGATGTCCTCATATTTTTACAATGTATTTGTGATGTTTATAATGTATTGTTGCATGGGTTTATGTCTGGATTTTTGTTTGGCTGTACTTTTGTCGCCAAACCATGCTAGACCTACAGTGGATACAGTCGATACTATATAAATACTTTAACTGGCAGGTAGTGTTGTGATTGATTTACTGTAGGGTTTTGAAAATGTAGTTGAAGCATAGTGTGATATGCAGTATCATGGGCTAAGATTTGTACTGCTAAGGCTAGAATTATTTGTAAGGTTACTTTTTTTATAATTTGAGTTAGATAATTAGGTGGGGCTGGAGGAGGAGAGGAAGGAATGGTTACGGAGGTAGTCTTAAGTAGTGCCGAAAGTGAGACTGATAATGCATACAGATTAGTTACTGGATTCTGATGGAGTTGTGTTTGAGGAAAGAGAGGAGCTTGGAGCTATATAAGTACAGAAAGCGGGTGCATGGGAGTTGGGGTAGGGTAGGTGACTGAAGCAAATCTGAGCATTGCAAGGCTGAGGAGAGGAGACTTTGCAGATGCAGACTTTGAAAAACAATAAAAAAATCAATGACTTTCCTGTTGCCTGCAGGTAAATCATTTGTCTGACTCCTTATTCCTAAATAAATAGATGTATTCTGGATACTATGCTATATTAATGAGAAAAACACTATATACGGTAACTATCTCTTAGTAAAGCTTCATCTAATGAAGATATAGAGCAGATGACTTGCTAACTCTTATTTGGAAGGGCCAGAAACCATATTACAACAGGAATAAGTAAAGAGAACACCTACAGCAGGTGGGTCTGGGAGGTACCTTGAGTTCATAGTCATATGACAGGGAACCAAAAATAATTTAAACTTTTTTAACAAACAATTTTTGACATGACTTTAACATATATAATTTCTAGTGTTGATAGTGTGGTCACTACAGCAACTGAGGTAGGTGGATATGTGTGTGTCTGTGAATGACTGTGGAAAAGCTGAAAATGAAATATCTTATTGTGGTTACAATAGTGATTGGGTATATGTGTCAGGGATGTCTGTGAAAGAAAGCAGAAAAGGCAAAACTGAAATTACTATGGGCATTACAGAGATCAGAGTGTGTGATGGAGTGTCTGTAAATGACAGAAGCTAAACTGTGTTGCAGCGGCCACTATAGTGATTGAGGTACTGTCACTTTCTTCGAAGAGACATTTTGTAGAAGAAAGCAGAAGTGGGTGCTTAAAGCAAATGTTCAAATTATAGAACATTCACTTGAGAAGATGGTTGTTTTGTCAATAAAGGTAAGTGTATGTGTGCATGCGTAAACAGGTGTGCATTTTTTAGGGTTAGGGTAATAGGTATAGTGCGAAGAGAGTGCTTTGGTGTGTGTGTGTATGTGTATGAGCTTATAATGTACACTGGTAGTGTTACATCAAATTTTTGCTTTAAGAAAAGCAATAGTGTTAGGGTTTGCATTATTTGTTAAATTAGCAACATGTTTCACTGTGTCACAAGAAGTGTACAAGTGCAAGCAGTTAATCATGAGTGGGCTGAACAGTGTGTTCTGGAAGATATTTAAAATTATTCTTTCATGCAGCTTCAAAGTCAATAGCAATTTTTTTTTCATTACCAACTTGAAAACAAGAGGTCTGCAGGGACAGCAATTAATCATGAGAAGTCTGAAGAACATTGATTGCTATGTGAATTCTGCAAGGCACAATGTAATTAACATTTAAATGTCAAGTAGTTGAGTGAAAAATAAATGAAGTCTGAAACTATGGGAGGAGAATAAGTTAAATAAATAGTCGCTTTCCCAGCAGATTTAGTATTTTAATGCATTTAACACAGCAGTGCCTAATTTAGCTTATTTATTTAAAGGAAGACAGTGTACTTTTTCTTAAGGATGAAAGTTTACGTTTACTGAAAGCATACAAGCTATTTTCCATATTTGGGAGAATGAACAGAGATAAGAAGGGAACAGACAGCAAACAGTGAGAGTGGGGAGAAGGAACAGAGATAAGAAGGGAACAGATAGCAAACAGTGAGTGTGGGAACACAGGCTGGAACATGCGGTTTATCATATGTAACCTTAATTTTAGTTTAGGTAATGTCTGCGGGTACAGCTGTTGATTTGAGCCAACTGCTTTATTTGGAGGGGTAAACTTCATTTGCTGTAATATACAGAATTTTGTGTGTTTGTTATAATTTAAAATGAGACTGGGGGGGGGGTCACAAAATGTACTTAGCTTTTGGTTTGAGTATTTTCAAAACAAAGTCTTTAAAAGGTGACATGGGTCAAATGGAGATGAGAAGAAGCAACTGCATTAAGAGATCAGCCTGTCAAACATTAATGTGTGCCCCTTAATCTAAAAAAATGGAAACAGACATTCCAAAGGAATGTCAACAGGTATGACTAATAGTTTTATATTGTATGGCTACTCTGTCCATATTATCAATGAATGTAAGTGGCCTGATGGGTACAGATTAAAAAAAAGGGTATTGACTTATAACCAATAAGTGGAAATTGTAAAGAAGCAAGAGACATTTGAACAGAAATTAGCATGTCAATAGCTTAATTCCAACTATTCCTGTATGAATAAAGAAACTGAGATATAATGGAAAGTAATTCCACCAGTTTTAGTAAAATTCAATTACTAGCTGGTTAAGTACACTGTCTGGATGCCAGCAAAGAAGAAACTCAAAGCACCTGAAAGAAAATCAACTAAAAAGTGAAAAGAAAATACTGACCGAGCAGAATAATGCAACTGTTCAGCAAAAATCGTTCAAGATCCAGCTTTGATACATGAAATGGCTTCCAGCAATTGAAAGGAAAAAAATAAATCAAATGAAACATGGAAGGAGTATATCTACTCAAATAACAGAAAGATGTAAAAATGGAAGAAGCATTAAACATTTCTTCAAGTGACTTGATAAAAATGTAGAGGTCAGACGTCATAATGAAGAAAAGGCTGGCTATGTATAAGACTGCTCAAGAAGAGCTGCTTCAAAAATGGTAGTTAGAGGACACAGCACTCAGAGAAAACCTGAAATTTTCTGCTGTACCAAAGAAAGAAGGAACAGACTATTAATTTTATGACAGCACAAATAAACAACTGGACTGGTATTCCACAGCAGGATTTGTTAACTCAAATAAACACTGTGTGTATGCTCCAAACCTGGCCATGAGAAAGAAGCCAATACCAGTATTAGTAAAAATGCAATCATACCAGCAGAAAGAGTTGGTTCTAACAAAACTAGTAGAAGTGCAAACTATTAAAAATTGTAGACAGTAGAGTTTTTGAGAAAAAGGGTTATTCACTGTACACCAGGCAGAATAGAAGCAAATCTATCTGAAAAATCAGGGAATGTCAAGAGGGAGAGGTGTGAGATTCCAGTTGCTGTACCCAGCTGTCTTTAGAATATTTTTTCATGGAGGATCAAAGTAATTTTTGATACAGAACAGGCTAAGGAAGAAGTATGAAAGGTTGTACAACAAAAAGCCCTCAAACAGAAGCAGACTCTGCTTCTCCTTCCACTTATAATAAAGCTCATAGAGAAACTCTGCCAGTGAAACCTTTTCCAGTCTTCCAAAGGAAAGTGCTTGAGAGACAGAAAAAAGCACAGGAGTTGACTAGAAGAATCAGAAGTATCTTGAACTTGAACCAGACTCGGAGGTTGGGAGATGTAGATGAACAGGAAGACCAACAACACTGCAATTAGTGTATGAGATTCTAAAGCATCAATTGCATTTGTGAAATATGAGTTTACAAGAAAAAGTTGATCAGAAAGACTGGACTTTTGTTAACTTTGTTAAACTTATGGGAGATTGAAAAGCATATAACCCAGTTCATATTATTAATGTATGGAAGGACACTAAATGGGGAAAAGAATGAAACTGTAAGTAAAACAATTTTGTTCTCAACAGTATTTGTATAAAACATTTCATCATATAAACTGCATGTTATATAGTAAAGCATTTTCAGTGATTGTTGTAGTGATAAATCTAAAGTAACAAAGTACTTTTTTCTTTTTTAGTTTTCAGAAATGTAGGCATTACAATGTAAAAAACGAAGAAAGGCTGAATAAAAGCATGTTTGAGTTACTATGTTCTAATCCTGGTCTGTTGGGGTGGGGGATGGGGTGTAAAAGTGTTATGATTATAATATATAAAGAGATTAGATGTTTTCTCTTATTTTTCCATAGGTGAATGTCTAGATTAATGACCCTGGCTTAATCTAATAACAAGTTCTTTGTGTAATCAAGTGGACTTTAAGAATAAAACAACACTGTGGATGTAATGAAAAGCTTTCTGTTAGCAAATAAATGTTCAGTATGAGTTGAGAAGTCTGTAGCTGAGAGCAGCTGTACATTATGTTTTTTATGTTTCTATGAAGATAAGCTGACTACAGGTGAAAGCAATAAATCTCAAGAGTTCTGTCCATTTTTTGCTGAGCAAATTGCAAAATGAAAGGTACAAAGCAAGCAGCTTAGTAAAAAATAAAGTCCAAAATTACTGGAAGTGAATAAGAGATAGCAGCTCTTCTGGTACCTAAATACTTCAAAACATTTACTACAACAGGATAAAATTTGGTTTTATTTAAAGACAGTCAGTGCATTTTTTTAAGTTGTTTTTCACATCTAGGAGGTAAATATAGCTAAGACGAGAGCAGACAGCAATTTGTTAAGTAGGAGCACAGGCTGCAATATGCACCTTAGCATGGATAAAAAAGTTATATACTCACCATAACGTTCCAGCTGTGTTGTCCATTTTCATTCTTCACCAGCTGTTAGGTTTGGATCTGAAGCTGCTTCTTCCAGCCTGTGGAACACTGAAACCCTTGAGCTTGTCCCTTTCCCATAATGCCCTAGTCACCTAACATATCTCAGCTCTCTTGTTTTCTGCCCCTTAAACTTGTAAGCATTAGGAAATGACAAAACAACAGAATCCGGAATTCAAACAAGGGAACAGTAGTTCTTCCAGCATCTTTTGATCCTTCCAGAAGTCAATACAATAAACGAACCCCCTGCGCGTAGGCAATTGCACGGCTCAGAAGAAACAAACTGAACCAAAAGCAAAAAAAGGAGCCAGCAAACAGTGACTGGAGAAATAAAAACTGTATTAGATAAACATATCAACAGCAAAGTACAGACCGGTTTCGGCTGGAAAAACACAACCTTCCTCAGTGTACAAAAATCAAAAAATACACAGCTGTTTTTATCTAGTATGCAAGCAGTCTATTGGTCAAAACTTAAAGGTGTTCATTAAGACCAGGAGGGAATAGCCCTCCCAGTCTGATGATCCATTTCTTGTCCTTAGCATTTAGTATAGAATGCCATCCTGTTTTGTTAGCACGAGTCCCATGTATAATATCAATAATGGTAAACATAAACTTAGCTGTAGAATGAACTAATTGATGCTTGTAAAGAGCATTATGTATTCTTTTTTGTTTGATATTACTAATGTGTTCAGAAATGTGTATTTTTAAAGGTCGTGATGTCTGTACCACATAAAAAGAGCCACAGTTGCAGGTGGCCAAATAAATAATCCAATCACTTGAACAATTGGCAAAAAAGTTAAAGTCAAACACTCTGGGACAATTTCGACTGGAAAAATGTTTGGATTTATCAATATATTGGCAGTTAGTACAATGGCCACAAGGGAAGCAACCATATAAAGGCTCACCTGATAGTGTTGTTTGTAATAGTTCATTGGTCCCAGTGTCTCTGCGTTTATAGTGATTAAAAAAAGAATTTAAATTTTTTCCTTTCCTATAAGAAAATAGACAACTGTCCGGAATAATGTTCGCAATGTCAGAATCACATTGAAGTATGTTCCAATGTCTGCGTACACTTTGGGTGAGACGATTAGAATTCCTGGCATACGTAGTTATGAATCTGATTGGTTGGGATGGTCTATTGGTATGTTCCCTATATGTAAGGAGGTCCGATCTCTCCATGGAACTGACCTGATGACTGGCCACTGAAATGTCACCAGTCTTATAACCCCGAAGCTTGAATCTGTTGGTCAAATCTGCTTTGTGTTTGCAAAAAGTGGTACTGTCTGAACAAATACGTTTGGCACGTATAAACTGGGACTTTGGAATGTTACGTGCTATATGAGGTGGATGATAACTCGAAGCATGTAGAATGGAATTATATTGGTGGAATTTCCTATATACTTCTGTGCACAATGTATGATCAGATGATCTCTTAATTAGGACATCCAAAAATGTAATAGTGTTGATGTCATAATTTGCAGTGAATTGCAACCCCCATACATTATTATTCAAATAAGTAACAAATTCCAATAATGAGCAATCATCACCCCTCCAAACTAGCCAAACGTCATCCAGGTAAAGTCTCCATATGTCAATCTGAGCTAAGAAATTGTTCCTTTCCTTATCATATAGAATACATTTCTCAACATAGGCCATAAAGAGATCAGCATATATGGGGGCAAAAGAAGCCCCCATAGCAGTCCCTTTAGTTTGCCAGAAACATTGCTCTTTGTAATAGAAGACATTACTGGTCAAAACGTATTGTGCTAGACCAACCAAGAAGGAATTAAAGTCCAAACTATGTAAGTTGGAAACTTCTAGCCAATACGCTAATGCATCTAAACCAGCTTGGTGTGGAATATTTGTATATAAGGCACTAACATCCAATGTGCATAAGAGCCAATCAGGCTCTAATTGTGTGTCAGAAATGACCTGCAAAAAATTTGTAGTATCCTGTAAGCGGGATCGTATAAGGGGTAACAAAGGTTTGAGATGGTTAGTCAAGAATAAGGAAAGAGGCTCTGTAATGTATCCCCTTCCAGATACAATCGGTCTGCCTGGTGGATGTAAAAGATCCTTGTGAATCTTTGGTAAAAAATAAATATACTGAGTGACCGGATCCTTGACTAGAAGCTGATGCATAATATCACTAGTAATAATAGCTCCCTCCTTGGCCTGTGTAAGAAACCTTTCGATTTGTTTACTGAACATGAAGGTTGGATCCACAGACATTTGAGAGTAATATCTTTCATCCAGGAGTTGTCGCTTGGCCTCATTATCATAGTCGACCCAATTGAGAATGACCACAGCACCACCTTTATCTGCTGAGATGATAACAATATCTTTGTTGTTTTTAAGTTCCAGAATAGCTTGTTTTTCAATAAAGGTTAAATTATTGTGTTTTAATGGAATATCCAAGCCAAAAAAATGTAGATCCTTGAGAAAGCTATTCTGGAACTGATAAACCATGGGGTGCATTGGAGGAGAAAAGCTTGATTTATGATATATAAACTTATCATGATCAAAATTAGAATCTGATTCAACAAAAAACAATTTGAGGTTCAAAAGTCGACAAAAGCTGAAAACATCCTGGGCCAATGAATCTTCAGAAACAGTAAAACCAGGTATGAATGTTAACCCTTTATTTAACATTTTTGTCTGTATAGGAGACAATTCAAATTCAGACAAATTTAAGACATTATGATATGATGTATTATTCAGTTCGCCAAAGCCATGTTCAATAATCCCTGAATATTCTCCACCTCTGTGGTGTTTGCACCTACCCCGCTTGTATTTAAACCTAAAGGGATGGACCCTGGAGTCCTTTTTGGGGATGGTGACCCTGAGACTGCTGGGGATTCATTATCAGTGCAGGAGGAGGTATCCTCAAAAGAGGAGGCCATGTCAGTATTACACCTCCTGAGAATCGATCTGGGTCGTTTCCTCTTGTTCGTGGGTATGGAAGAACTGGTGAACCTAACATGTTTAGTGTTAGATAAAAAATGGAGTGCCCCTTTTGTAATCTTCCTGATCCCTAGCAATTTTTTTAGTTTTTCTTGATTTGAGTTCAGCATCAAGCTTGTGTAAGTCTAAGGCCACATTATTCAATAATTTCTTAAAAAATTATTCCTGCTCATAAGCCTTTAATTTACTAACTACCACACCAATCTCCTCCAACTCCTTGTCAATAGCCCGATTATGAAAATTGTATAGTTCGACAACAAAAGCCATAGTGGCTTCCTGTTGAATCTTTAACCATTGCTGGTTAAGTTCCTCATCGGCATTCGTCACGTTGGGAATAGTACGTATACGTAAACCCCTTGGAGTGATTCCTGCAGTCTGATAAGCTTTGAATAGTTTACTGTGCCAGACATTGGATCGTAATGATCTTAAGTGTTTATTTAAATCATCAAAAAGCATACTGCAATTAAATTCTGGACAACTTAAATCAAGCTCATTGGTACTGCCCTGATTAGAAGGACAGAGTCCAAAGGCCCCAAGGTCCTCTCTGTCAGCAGCCAGACCAATAATGAAACTGGATAGGTCCATCTTAATAGGACAACAAAAAAGGAATCACTATCCCTGAAAAATATCAAAAAGGCTGACAATAATAGTCACAAACACCACAACTACGTCAGCCCAAAAATAAGTTGGTTCAAATAGGTGGTTGGACAATAACAGCAATCCAATATTTGTTTTCACGGCTGCGTCCAAGGACCTAAGGCTGATGACTATCGGAATATAGAAAATGCAATATTTGCCAAAATGTCAATAAATGATGTGAGAAATATCGAGAGGAACAATCCAAACAACTACTGACCGGTAATAACTGTATAAACAAAAAGAGCTAAACAAGTCCGGAGAGTATAATGTTAATAAACATAACACAAGCAAATGATGCTGAACCCAACCAGAAAATTCTTTATGACAAATAAGATTGTCAAAATATTGTGGTTTTGTAGTATCAGATGTTATTAATAGGGAATGTAAAATTGGAGTAGCAAAGGAAGGCTACAATATAGAAGGGAAATGAGTAGACAACCTACCAAACCCAACCAGATATCTAAACATGAATAATTATAAAAAATATAAACCTAAAACAGCTGATATGCTATGCTATTATGTGTGGTACCCATTAGCTAATAAACTAAAAAACATGAACCATGTCCATAGAAACTGGGTGAACTTTAAGGCCTGAAAAGTAATCTAAATGTACAACAGTAGATAAAGATTTGGTACTCTCAAAAGCCAGTGTATGGTCTCATAGGCCAAATGTACTTAGGGACAATAAGTCATAAAAATATGGATTGATAATATCCTAGGCATGTAATGTACAAAGACTAGTCAGACTAAATATATTGAGTATGGTCTATGGATAATATAAAAGACAGTAACTGACAATCACAAACTGCAATTCTACTGGAACAAAGTTACCAAATAGATTACATGAAGTGGGAAAGCACAATAATTGTCAGAAAGACCTATATGCAAACCCCAAATGTGGACCATGCATTCAAAATAAGATGTTAGCCTGAACTGATAAAATGAAATAACCTCAAAAAATGATATTGTCACACTTGAACAATATATGTTGATATAAAAGGTTATATAAGACCCCCAACAAAGACTACAAAACACTAAAAAATACAAGAGGAATGTGTATGTAGGTCCCCAAGTAAGAAAATGGGCATGCAAAAATAATTATGAACAACCTGCACAAACATACATAATAAGAAATTTTTCAAATCATATTAACAATAAAGAGACTAGGTATTAATGACAAAAAAATAAAAAATATATATATATGTGAATCCAAAAGACCAAAATTTGTGATGGTCTGTATTACAAAAAGAATAGATCCACAAATAACGAACTGACAATTAAATCAGTGAAAGATATGCAAGCATAAATGTTAATCAATGTTCCGAACAATGACAATCCATATCCAGGAACAATTTCTGTTAGATGATCCAATACGTGAATCTCATACAAATCCAGTACAAATATCATACAAAGATAGATGTTATAGTCCCAAAAATGTGTTGTACAAGTAATGCAAAGTATGATAATCAAGCACATACGATAATTGTGCCCGAATATGAAAAACAATGCACAAAGAGCCAAACACCAACAGTCCATATGAAACGAACATCTAGTTGTGCCCCAAGTAAATCAAATGCATCCAACTCAAAAAAAGCTTAGATACACTGAAACAAACAACTAACATGCAGAGCCTTATATTTCAGCCCAAAAAATGTAGGCATTCGACCCAGTTAATGGCTTCGCATACACAGTTGTAATGTAATGGCAACAAAACCATTACACAAAAAATGCTACGCAAATCCGAACCAGTCGCAAAAAAGAAGAATATCAAAGGTTCAGATAAATGGAAAGTCAAACCTGTGAATACAGGATAGTTTAATCCACAGACTAATGTTCATAAAAAAGGAATCATGGTCATCAAAAATGGCCTACGAACGTCATAAATCCGCTGGAATATAGAAGGCTGTAATGGAACGTTAAAATAGTTCCCAAAACCAAACGAGGATGGCAAATATAAACCGGATCAAAATCCAAACAAGACAACGACTGTCAGCATGTAAATGTTAATAAATCCAAAGCGAAAGCTTAAGGAGATGAAGAGCTGCACTGGAATCCATGCAGCAATCTCAGAGTCACCGGCCCCAGCAGGATGTGTGGAGAAAGTGCAACACAATAAACGAACCCCCTGCGCGTAGGCAATTGCACGGCTCAGAAGAAACAAATTGAACCAAAAGCAAAAAAAGGAGCCAGCAAACAGTGACTGGAGAAATAAAAACTGTATTAGATAAACATACCGGTTTCGGCTGGAAAAACACAGCCTTCCTCAGTGTACAAAAATCAAAAAATACACAGCTGTTTTTATCTAGTATGCAAGCAGTCTATTGGTCAAAACTTAAAGGTGTTCATTAAGACCAGGAGGGAATAGCCCTCCCAGTCTGATGATCCATTTCATTCCAGAAGTCAAACAAGGAGGGGACTGATAGGGAAATTGAGGAAAAATTAAAATGGACAACACAGATGGAACATATATAACTTTTTACCTGATACTGTCATTTTCATTCATTCCCAACTGTTGGGACAGTGTCCCCAGCTACCTAAATCCTGAGATGACTATAAGGAAGGACATTCCTGAGCACTGCTGAGCCAAAGGCTGCACTTCCCCTAGAGACCAAAAGCAATCTGTAATGAGCAATATAAGTATGTGGATTAACCCATGTTGCAGCTACACAGATATCATCCAATTAAGATCTGTATAAAAGACTGAAGAAGTTGCCTTTGCTTTTGATGGTTTTGGTAAACACAAGCTCAATGCTTTGTAAACAAAGGTAATACAATCAGTTAACCATTTGGCTAAAGTCACATTAAACACTGGTTTGCCTAATTTTCATAGAGAGACAAATAATTGTTCTAATTGCCTCAAATTGTTGGTTCTATGTAAATAAAACCATAATTGTCTGTGAATGTCAAAAACGTGTAAACTATACTCTCCTTTACTTGAAAATTTTGAAAAGAAGACTGTAAGATTGATAGTTTGATTAATATTGGATTCTGACATCACCTTAAGAAGAAAGTAAGGATTGGTCCATAAAGATACTTGATCCTTATGAAAAATCAAATAAGGAAGTTTGGATGACAGGGCCTGTAATTCTGAAACTCTTTTAGCAGAAATAATGGCCACAAAAAGATAGTTTACCAGGTCAAGAATTTTAGTTCACACTTAACTGATGGTTCAAATGGGGATTGTGTTAAAGACTGTAAAACAATGTTCAAATCCCAAGGAGGAGTAGGATCTTTTAATGGGAGTCTAAGTAGAAATGTTCCTCTTAGAAAAGCTTTACAAAGTATGGAGGATGCTAAAGATGAGCTATTTACTCCTATATGAAAATTGGAAATGACAACTAGTTCTACTTTTACAGTAGAAGAGCTAGCACCTTCATTGAAAATTATAGCTAAAAGTTCAAGAATTTTAGGAAACGATGCAGAAAAAGGATCTAGATCCTTTTGCTGTCCTCAAATTACAAATATATTTTCCATTTACTTCTGTAAAGCTTCCTACTGGAAGCTTTGTGGGATGATAACAAAATGTGATGGACAGGGGAGGAGAGTCTGGGCTGTCTATCAATCAACAGAAGTGGAGAAACCACACTGTCAGTTTTAGGCCTGAAATGTCTGGATGAGTCATGTCTGTTGGGTGAGACAGTAGGTCTTGAGTTGGATCCAGAATCCATGAAGGTGTCCATTGTTTGCTGAGCAAATTGTAAAATTAAAAGGTACAAGTCAAGCACCCAAAGAAAGGTAAACCAAATCTGACAAGGCCAGTAAGGGGCAATGAGGATAACTGTGGTCTTCAGTTGGGATGCTTTCTAAAGGAATTTGTGGATGAGAGGTAACGGGGGGGGGGGGTAGGTGTAAAGGAGACCAGGGGCGAATTGTGAAGCAGAGCATCCCTTAGTGTTTTCCCCAGTGGGGGGATATGTGTGTTGGCCTTTTCGGAGGACCATGTGCTTTGGACTGTATTTCACAAGAAGTGTCCCCCCACCAGATCTGGGAGGCATCCATGGTCACTATGGGCTCGAGTTGGGGGAGAACAACGGAATGACCTTCTTGTACCTGAATGGAAGATAATTTTTGCAAGCTTGTTTTATTTTGATCTGACTGGATAATGGTTTGTAGAGAATAGACCACTGAGTTGCCAACGTCCACTGAAGAATCTTCATATGGTACCTTACCAACGGTACCAGAATGATTGACGCTGACATGGACCCCAAACCTTGAATGATCAGTTGAGCTGAAAGAGAAAAATTCTGAATGACCTTTCTGACCTGCAATCAAATAGTCTGAACTCTTGACAGAGGAAGAAAGGCTGTTTGAGTGACCATATTGAGCAAGCCACTGAAGAATTCCAATATCTGTGTTAGTTCAAGATGAGATTTGTTGTGACTTGACTGAAATCCCCAGGTGGGAGCATAACTGGAGTCGTAGTCTTGAGTTAGAATCAGATGATGCCTGGTTGAAGCAGTTATGAGCCCGTCATCTAAATATGGAAACACCCATAATCCCTGCAGTCTCAAGTGAGCTGCGACTATTGCCATACACTTGGTAAACTCCCTGGGGGCTGTGGTTAGACCAAAGGGCAGAGCTCTGAATTGGTAATGACTAGATCCCAGATGGAAGCGCAGACCTCTTCTGGATCATCTGCTCATTTATATGTGATAGTATGCATCCTGAAGATCTATCAAGCACATTCAGTCATCCTTGTGCAGAAAATGCAGAATCTACTGAACCATGATCATCCAGAACTTTGTATACTGAACTGACTGATTCAGACTGCTAAGATCCTAAACTGGTCTCCAGTCCCCTACTTTCTTGGCACTAAAAAGAATCTCAAGTAAGTTCCAAACTCTTTTTGGTCTGGTGGGACTTTTTGTATGACTCTTTTTTTCTAGTAGATTTTTTCTAGTGCTGCTGCTCCCCTCTGACTGGGTGGAACACTGGAGATTGTGCTTACTACTAGTGGGGGGTGGACTGAAAAATGGAATTATATAATGTCTGGATATTATCCCCTGCACCCATGAATCTTTTGTAATTTCTAGCCAGGTTCTCTGGTGCAAGGATAAATGACCCCCGACTGCCTCCAGAGATGAACAGCTGGGCCTCCTTTCAGGAGCACTGATAGGTCTATCAGAGAAAGTATTTCTAGATCCATGGTTATGTGGACCACCTCTGCCATGGGGATGGCATCTTCTGTTAGAGTTCCCTCTCTGCTACCTGGGGCATTTGTCTCCATGAGGATCTTGGAAGGGACCCTGGGAATTTTTGAGCCACATTTTCTGTCTGCCTCAGTGGTTCTTAGAAATGGTCCTTTGAGGGGTCGAAAAATATATGCCCACCTCAGACAGGGATTTTCCTTCCTGCTCACACCTAGAGAATGTGTCTTTAACTTTGGGACCAAATAAAGAACTTTTGTTGAAAGAAGGACTGACGAAGGAAGATTTGAAGGATTCCACAAAGTCACACAAGTGCATCCAGGCATGTCTTCTGATGGAAATGCCTGAACCCGCCACCTTTGAGGTACCTTTACCTGCGTGGGAGATAAGCCTCATGGACGAGTTTGAAATGGACTGAAGGGTAGCCACCTTCAAGGCAACAGTGCTCTCTGCCTTGGAGGATATGGTCCCAGTGAGAGATCTGGTAAGTTCCTTGATCAACTCCTTCTGATGTCTTGTGAAGTGTGCCAAATAATTCAACAACTGAAGGGCAAATCCTGTTTAGACACACTTCCTAAACTTAGACAGTGACTCCCAGTTAGGGGGGGGGGTGGACAGAGGAACTTTATTCTTCTAGTTCCTTCTTTGTGTCTGCCACTACGACCATAGCATCAACTGGAACTTTCTTGCTCCAATATTCTCTATCCTTTGGTGGTGCCAGGATCCTATCTGGTCTCTTGGAGATAGGCTCGATGGTGTCAAGCTCCTTCCACACATAATGAGAGATCAAATATTTGAGCCCGTCAGCAGATAGAGTCACACAGAAGGTAGACAGGCCAGCTCCAAAAGCATCCAGGAATACAGACTCCTCTTGGGAAGGGTTGTCGGGAGACCAACCATGCCTTTGCTTTGGAGTTCTAAGATGTCTCCATATGAGATGTCATCGGGTGGTGATCTTGGGGACCCTCCCTCTTCATCAAAGTTTGTATCTTCTGTAACACACTCTTGTGGAGAGTCCAAGTGCCTCCTTTCACACTTTTCCTTCCTAGGTGGGATAAGCCAGAGAAGTGTTAGAAGAGATTAATATAGCCTATTGGGTGGACTGGGGACTAGTTTAGGCTGGCTGTCCCGTGGCACAATTAGTTGAGGCTCTAGACACAGAGTCAAATGGAACTGGGTAGTCAGAATCAAAGAGGGGAGAGAAGTCTGAACTCTTGGAACAGAGAAAGCTCTCCCTGCTATCTGAAAAGCAGAATGCCTCAGAGAGAAGGAAACTGATGGCTCCAATAAAACATGCTTATGGACCATAGGTTTCCTCCACCATGAAGGCAGACTACTCAAGGTGGGAGCAGGAGCAGAACTATCTTGAGCCAAAGCTCTGATGGGCAGAGACCACTCCAACACCTTTGAAGTCGACTGCAACAACCCAGATCCATTGCCACCACTAAGGCTCGGAGAATCATTCATTTCTGAAGTGCTCGGCACTAGTCCATAGAGTCAAAGCAGATGACTCTGGAATCTTCAGATTCAACGACTCCAAAACCAATGGTCATAGGTTCATAGGTGTGTACTAGGCTAATGGCCCTGGAACCTATGTAAGTCTATCCCAAGAATATTCCCAGGCATCTTGCTACCGGATGTTAGTTCCCTATGCCCCTATCGAGCAAGGCTGTTGAAGTGATCCCTGGGGTGAATTTCCTATTACTCATCCAGTCGATATTTTTCTTGAAGACGGCTAGTGAGGTGCTCTGCTTGATGTGAATGGGAAGTTTATTCCAGAGTATGGGGAGTCCCTAGGTTAGGAAACTGTCCCTCCAGCAGATTCTGTTTATTGTGGTGATGAGGTTAAGGTCCTCAGAGCATGCGGCACTGAGGGATTGAGATTTTTTCAGATGAAGCATGTCTAACAACACTGGGTCAGACATGGCTTTGTAGGTCAAGCAGAGATCTCCTCTAAATAGGTGATATGAGAGGGAGTATAGCTAGAGTTTTTTAAGCCTTTCTGTATAGGGCATGTATTTGAGTCCTAAGATTTTCTTTGTGAGGAACTTTTGTGGCCTCTCCAGTTGTTGAAGGTGTCTGGCGAGGTACATGTTGAATGAGGCATTGTACTCATAATAGGTCTAATAACAGATGAGTAGAGAGAGATTGACTCTTTTTTTCCTGGATGAGAAGCCTTTTGTAATAAGGTGTGCCACGTAGAAGGACTTTCTAACTACGGTGGCAAAATGGTTGTCAAAGGAGAGGTTGCTATCTACCTGTGTCCCCAGATATCTTATTACACCTTCAGATTTAAGTATGCCACCATTGATGTGGTAGTTCGTGGGCACGTGTTCTTGTCGAAGGGAATGACGATGCACTTTTTAGCATTGAGCTTAAGGCCATGGCTCTGGCATCAGTCACTGCTCTCTGTGAGGCCCTCCTGTAGAATGTTTACATCAGCTTGAGAATGGATAATATCTCCCAATTTGCAGTCATCCCTGAATTTAGTTACCCAGAGTCCCTTTGTGTTGGCTTGAACTTCAGAAAAGAAGATGCCAAACAGGAGAGGACCCAGGACCAATCCCCGTGGGACTCCATTTGTTACTGTCCGGTAGTCATATTTGGAGTCCGCTGCTTTCACTGTGTGGGCTCTGTCAGTGAGCCAGTTAGCAACTCATCTTATGACGTAGGGGTTTATACCTAGGTTAGTGAGTCTATCAATGATTCTTGCGTGGGGGATGGTGTTGAAGGCCTTGGGAAGATCAAGGTAGGCTGTGTGGACTACCTTGCCTTCATACACTGCTCTGGTGACAGATTCGAAGAAGGCTATCAAGTTGAGCAAGCATGATCTACCCTTCACAAACCCAAACTGTGTGGTCCAGAGTTTGAAGGTTTCCTATGTCCCTATTTATAAGGTCCATAATGATGCACTCCATAGACTAATGGGGTGGTAGTTCCCAAGGTCAGTAGTCACTCCTCCTTTGTGGAGTGGAATGTCTGTAGCAGTGCACCATTTGGTGGGAACAAAGCCTGAAGTGAGGCTGTGACTGAACAAGGCACTCAGGTGTGGTGCCAGTTCACTTTGTAATTCATGTAGAACACAGCCAGGTATATTATCAGGTCCCATGGAAGCTGTACTCTTGGCTTTGGACAGTGAGTTTTTTTACCTGTGCAGCTGTAATAATAGAGATTTTACATTCCCTGGATATTGGGATGGGCCCTTTAGGGGGTGAAGAGGGTGTAAAGTTTGCACTGAATCTATTGGCCAAGATATTGGCAATATCAGTTGGCTCAGTATAAGCAATGCCATTGTGCAGTAGCTCAGAGCAAATCTGCTCATTGTTATGCAGATTCTTGATATAACTAAAGAATGCCTTGCGGTTATCTTTAGTATCTGTAGCAATTTTGTTTTCGTAACTAGCTTTAGAGGATTCGATGAGGGATTTCAATTTTTTGCTGCGGTTAACAAGGGAGTATCCTTTTCTGCAACAGTTTTTTCCTTCTGTTGTAAAGTTTGTTAATGGTGGGGAACCACAAGATCGGCTTCCTTTTTTTGGAGGAGCGCATCTTGGTTCTGTTTGGTATGCATTTGTGTATATGCTCCTAGAGTGCATTGGTGTATGATTCAGAAGCCATGCACTCATTCACTATTTGCATGGTGAATGAGTGTATTGGTGTATGATTCAGAAGCCATGCATTCATTTACCATTTGCATGGTGAATGAGTGTATTGGTGTATGATTCAGAAGCCATGCACTCATTCACCATTTGTATGGGCAACGTGAAGTTTGCCACTTCTGTTTTTAGAAGTTGAAAAATTGGCTTTGGAGAAGTTCTTCACGGTGGTTTCCTTCAAGGGGGTGAGGGTGGGATGTGTATATCCATGGTGATTAAATTGTGGTCAGATCTAACCAGGGAGGAGTTGATTGCTGATATAGAGCAATGGTCCCCCATGTTTTTAATGACCAAGTCAAGGATCTTTCTACCTCTGGTGGGGGTGAAAATGAATACGTCCAGGTTATTGGAATTAATAAATTCCAGAAAATGTTGGGCAAATGAGTTGGTATATGAGTAATTCTCCCAGTTGATGGAGGCGTAGTTAAAGTCTCCCAGTAAAAGGGTATTGGGTTAAACCTTAACATTTTACAGAGTGTTCAGTGTTCAGGAATGCAGAATGGGAGTCTTGGGACATTGTTCGGGATCTATAGCAGGCTACAACCTGGATTGCAGTTTTATCCAGTGTTAGTTGTATCTGAAGTATCTCTGATGCGTTATGTTGAGCAACTAGTCTGGAGCTTTATGTATCTTTTATGAAGATGGATACGCCACCACCTTAAGGGCTTTGGTCCAGACTTAGGTGCCGAAAAGTGTGGTATGCATTGCAGCCTAGTGGCGCTGGGGTGCTCTCCGGAGCCATGAATCTGGTCTCTATTACTGCACAGATGTCGATGTTCTCCAGTTTAAGGAGTGACTTGAGTGAGTGCATTTTGAGATTTAGATTTCTAGTGTTGAGTAGCATAATCCTCAGGTTGTGTTTGCAAGTAGTTGTTACGGTGGTAAATTTGTCTTCAGGGCAATGCCTAAAAAAGGCATTATAGGGGTGGCAAGAGCCTTGGCCAGTATCCGGAATCTCAGGGATGACAGGTGCAGGCCATCTCTGGAAAAGCATCGAGGTCTGTCAATCATGTCATCACAGGCAAACAGATACTGGATCCCCTTTGAATGACACCAAAAACTTAGCCAATTGTTGAGGTCAATCATGCTTTGTTTGTACTGTGGTACCATTCTGGGTGATGGGAGGATGCTACTTAGGGTCATACCTGCCTGGGCTACAAGATCCGAGAGCTCCTCCATGACTCTTTTCATGTAATCCAGGGAGGTAAGTCTTAGGTCGTTCACGCCAACATGAACAATGACAGAGTCATACTTGTACCTGTTGTGGAGAGACCTAAGTGTGTGCGTTATGTGGTGAATCCTGGCACCTGACAAGCAGCTGACTGTAACTTTCTCCTTGTTCAACCTGGAGAGTGGGACATCATTGTGCCTTACTACTGAGTCACCTATGACTAGTGTACTGGGTAAAATGTTTCGCCTTAGGGGTTTAGGTTGAATGGCACACTGTTTATGTGTGCTATGTGTCTCATGGATTATGTTTGGATGAGATGGTTGGGTGCGTTTCTGCCTCAGATCAGAAAAGGAGCCAATAATGGGGAAGTAGTACTGATAAAGATCTCTGGATCTGATAGGGTGAGAGCTGGAAGAACTCCCATTTGAAACTGCATCGAGAGGAAGTTCCTTGTCATCCTGTCCACATCGGCTTCGATCAAACTTTTGAAAGATCATGTAGAGGATAAGAGCAAAAAATACCAACTATGGTAATTAAAGAGGTACTTTAAAGTACAATAAAGGGAGGATACCAGCAATGGTAATCAAGAAATACACATAGGTTCATAGGTAGTTACTAGGCTATCGACCCTGGGGCCTATATAAACCCAGCCAAAAAGGTACCCTGGCTTTTGCCACCCAAGAAAATTATTTTCCTTTACCACTGTTGAGCAGAGCCACAGAAGTGATCCCCGGGGTGAATTTCCTATTTCCCATCCAATCATCAAGATTTTTCTTGAAGAGTGCTAATGAAGAGCTTTGTTTGATATAAATAGGTTGTTTATTCCAGAGTATGGGAAGTCTCTGGGACAGGAATCTATCCCTCCGGCATGTTCTGTTTATTGTGGTGACAAGGTTTAGGTCCCTAGAGCGTGTAGCTCGGAGGGATTGGGATTTCTTTAAGTGGAGCAAGTCCAACAGCTCTGAGTTTGACATAGCTTTGTATGTTAGGCAGAGATCACCTCTGAGTAGGCGATATGCGATGGAGTAAAGCTGGAGTTGTTTTAGACGGTCTGCGTAGGGCATCTGTTTGAGGCTGGTAATCCTCTTTGTGAGGTATTTCCGCAGCTTTTCCAGTACATACCAAAAAAGGCGATGTACTCTACAATGGGTCTAATGAGTGATGAGTAGAGGGGAACAATGACCTCTTTTTTTTCTGGATGAGAAACCTTTTGTGATGAGGTGTGCCATGTAGAAGGATTTCCTGACTACTGTGGCAATGTGATTATCAAAGGAGAGACTACTGTCCACCTGTGTCCCAAGGTCTCATCACATTTTCGGTGTTAAGTATACTACCACCTATGTTGTAGTTCATGGGTACAGAGTTTTTACCAAAGGGGATGACAATGCACTTTTTGGCAATGAGCTTGAGGCCATGGCTTTGACACCAGGTATCTGTCTCAGTGAGGCCCTTTTGTACGATGTCCACATCATTAGGAGTTTCGATTATAGCTCCTAGTTTACAGTCATCTGTGAACTTCGTTAGCCAAAGAACTCCTGTGTTAGCCTGTACTTCAGAGAAGTAGATACCAAACAGGAGAGAACCCAGGACTGAACCCTGTGGTACTCCACTTGTCACTGGTCTGAAGTCAGATTTGAAGTCTGCCACTTTCACAGTGTGGGTTCTGTCAGTGAGCCAGTTGGCAACCCATCTGGTGGCATAGGGATTTATACCTAGTTTAGTGAGTTTATCTATAATTCCAGAGTGGGGGATGGTGTCAAAAGCCTTGGCAAGATCTAGATAGACTGTGTGAACCGCCTTACCCTCGTCTACGGCTTTGGTGACTGCTTCAAAGAAGTCAATCAGGTTTAGGAGACATGATCCGCCTTTTACAAACCCGAACTGGGTGGGGTCCAGAGTTTGGAGATTACCAATGTCTTTGTTTATAAGTTCCATGGTGATACATTCCTTGGCCTTGCAGACCAGGCTCGTCAGGCTAATGGGTCCGTAGTTCCCGGGGTCCATGGTGGCTCCCCCCTTGTGGAGTGGGATAACCGTTGCTGTGCACCATTCAGCAGGCACAATGCCTGAGGTGAGGCTATGATTGAACATGGTACTTAGGTGGGGTGCCAGTTCATTCTGTAGTTCATGTAGAACGCAGCCTGGGATGTTGTCTGGTCCCATGGATGCTGTGTTCTTGGCTTTGCAGAGTGTGGTATTTACCTGTGCAGCCATGATTACAGGAACTTTGCATTCTTCCCTTATAGAGATGGGTTCTTTAGAAAGGTACAAGTAAAGGAATATAACATCAAGCAGTAAAATAAATGTATTTATTTATTTTATTTAACATTTGTTTACTGGGATGGTCCAACTGGACAACAGTGTCCATTTTCAGTGGAGGCCTGAAGACAAAAGATCCAGCAAAGTACATTTTTGCTAATACATGTCTAGTACAACAAAGAAAAAGTTTACTATACAGCTTATATATATCTACTTACAGCCTAGCAGAGATCAGTAAAGCAATTTATATACATAGAAGATTAATCAACAAAGATATATAAATGAGAGATGAGGTGAAAAGAGGAATATAAGGGAGGGAGGACAGCACTAAAGAGATTGAAATAGTTTAAAAGATTATTTAGTTATACATCCAGAACAATCTGTCGGCTAGCTCTCAGCATGGCTTTTGGCCATTCCATAGTACTACCTCAGCTCTCCTCTCCTTCTCTGATGTCATAAACCATAACCAAAATAATAACAAACTAACCTCAGCCCTCTTTCTTGATCTTTTCAAGGCCTTTGATATGGTTAACCACAAAAAACTCATCCATACTTTGAAGGCCTTCTCCTTAGATAAACACACTCTCCAATGGTTTAAATCGGGTCTATTTTATATATTCAAACCCTTAAATGTTCGAATCACTAAAGATTGAACTTTAGTGATCAAACTTTTAAATGTTTGAATATATTAAAAAATAATATTTAAAAGAAAAAAGTGAAACTGAAGGGTTTCAGCAGGGGGGCAAGCCACCCTGCACCCCCACACCCCCCGCTACTTAAATATACCAACTCTGAGATCGGACTTCAGTGTGCTAAAGTGCAGAAATGGAAAATTTCCCATTTCCTACACTATAGCGTGATCTTGGAGTTGGTATATTTAAGTAGCGGGGGTATGGGTTGCAGGGGGGCTTGCCCCCCCTGCTTACACCCTTTAGTTTTACATTTTTTTGTTTAGTTTTTTTTTATTTTATTTTTTAATATATTCAAACATTTAAATGTTCGATCACTAAAGTTCGATCTTTAGTGATTCGAACATTTAAGCATTCGAATATATAAAATAGACCCGTTCAATCCTACCTCACTGGCAGACAACAGCCCATCTTATGGCAGGGCAAACTATCCTCCCTTCTACCCATTACTCTAGGAGTCCCCCAGGGCTCTATACTAGGACCTCTTCTTTTCTCTGTCTTTATTAATGACCTCCACTCTGTCATCCCAGATGTAACCTGCATTCAATATGCAGATGACTCCACTTTAATCTGCTCAGCCACCTCCCAGACAAAACTAATGACATTGTCCCAGAATATGTTTAACACTGTTGAAAATTGTCTCTTGAATCATCATCTGATCTTAAACCCTAACAAAACAAAGCTGTTACTTTTTCCCCCCACTCATAGGTCCTCATCACTATTCTTTACCATTAAATCTAATAATCTCCCCAGAAGCCTAAACTAAACTCTTAGGTGTTATAGTAGATAATAGCCTTAAATTTGATATGCATGTCAACCAAACTATCAAAACCATTAATAAAAAACTTGGCTCCCTTTATAAGATTAAACCTTTTCTTACTCCACTTGCTAGAACTGCTATTGCCCATTCCCATCTACTCTCTACCCTTCTCTATGACTCCTCTTTATTCACCAATCTGAACAAATCCGGCCTTAGCAAGCTCTCTAGATATTATAAGCACATTGTTAGATTTGCCACAGGCACGACATTTAGGACACACCACTGTCATAACCTAAATCTTCTAGGGTGGCTTGAATTACCTAGCCTACTTCAATACAACCAGTTTATAGTGGCATATAAAGTACTCAACCAATCTAAAAATACGGCTACACTTAAAAACATCATTACCCCTACAGTAACATCAGGCCACTTTGCTCATCTAACAGACTGCTGGATCAAACATCCAAAACCAATACCTCAGCTGGGGACTCCCTGTTTGACAACTCTGTCGGCAAAACTTGGTACTCCATTCCTGCCTACCTTACTCTAGTATCCTCACTAACTCAATTCAGAATAAGTCTCAGACAATATTTTAAGACACACTGGTTATGTCCTTGTTCTAATGTTCTAATCCTAACTAGCTCCTTTCTATAATTGTGTGCCAAACAGTACTTTATACTACATACAAGCTGTGACATAATTGTTAGTTTAAATACATATATAAGTTTAATAATGATCAAATGTACAACTTGCTTGACTGAACAGAGTCTGTAAACTGTTTGCAACATGTATTGATATTATGATTTTTCCTGTATGTTGTGTTTGGAGCTTTTCTCCCTAGGCCTCTGCTGAAAATGGACATGCATCCAGTCAGACTATCCCGGTCAACAAATGTAAAATAAAATAAATAAGTAATAAAATGTTTTAACTCACAAAGAAGCTGCCACACTTGAGAGTATACAGTGACCATTGTCCATATGCTAAAGTAGAAAATGAGATCTGAGGTATGTTAGATAAAAAAGTGCATTAAGGGTACGGACGGAGCTTGAGAGTTTCAGTGTTCCAAAAGCTGGAGGAAGTGGCTGAGTCAAATCAGAACCCAACAGCTGAGGAATGAATGAAAATGACAATATCAGATCCTTAATTTCAGATTAGGAAATGCCTGTGGCTGCAGCTGTCAATTTGGGACAACTCTTCCTATCAAGGTGATAAACTTCATTTGAAGATGTACAGAGCTTTTTTTGTGTTTAAGTTAAAGGTTATAGGGATGTTCTGCAGATGTGTTTTTTAAGGGTTTTCATTAAAACAAAAAGTCTTGTAAAATGTAACACAGGTTCAAATGGAAAAGAAGAGAAGAAGATCAGTCAGTGGGTGTATATAACACAAAAGATGGAAATAGACATTTAAAAAAGCTGTTATATTTAATATGTGAGAATAATGTCTTCTGATCATAATGGCTATACTATCCATGTTATTTTGGAATAGGAATGGCCTCACAGGTATACACTGAAAGGTATGATTATTGAATTACATTAAGAAATTCAGAGTGCAAAAAGCAGTGCTACAGGAGACACGTGGAAAGAACTGAACATGTGTATTAGATAAAGAAATTATTTCAGGATGGATATTCAGAAAAATATAAGGGGCAAAGGAAAGGGGGAATACTTAGGCAAATTACTAGAGGAAGCTCCAATAGTGACAGAAGAGGGGAAAAAAAGATAATGGTAGACTTGTGGTAGTAAGGGGGTACTGGCAAAGGAGGAGGATTATGCTGGCATGTGTTTATTATTCCACCTAAAACTGCTGTAATGAAGCATAAGAAATTTTGGGGATAAATAATCAGCTTTTAGCAGGGAATGTTATTCACAGGTGGGGACTGAAACTTGATTTGCAACAGTAAAGCTGTATCTGGGAGACCTAGAAAGAAAAATATAACAAAAGAGGGTACATTTTTGAAGAAATTTGTGAAAATATTTGATATGGAAGATGTGAATTCAGTAGTAGTAACTTGGTGAGAATTTATATATTATTCCCCAAATTACAATAACCTGGCTAGACTAGACAGAAATTATATTTTATAGTAACGTGCATTTAATTGAAAGCGTTGACACGCATCCAATAACAATTTCATATCATGTGCCAGTAACAACAAAGATAAAACTGCAGGGTATGAAGAAAAAATGAAACTGTGGTGCTTCTCCACCTACCTGTTAAAAAGAGGGAAATTGAAGGAATGTGTAGTGAAAGGTACTCCAGAGTTATAATGGGAGATAGATATTTCTTCTGAAGTTAGAGCTACTGAGCAGGATTAAATGAATTAGAGTTTAAGCTCTGGTTTAAGCCTAATTAACCAGAGCCGCTCTGTGTTTGGCATCCTTTGCCAGAGGTCCAGAGTGTTTCTGCTTGAATCCAAGCCATCAAAAGCTTTGAAAGCAGGAAATTAAAATTATTCTGACTTTGATCTGCACTTTTTCATCTGTATTTTACTGCTTTACTGCATTAATTTGTGCCCTTTTAATTGTTTTTACTGTTTGTGCCTGGTTATTATCTGCACTTATTTTGCACTGAACTATTGCTTAGTTAGCATAGACTAGATCCAGACTTTCTGAATCTAGCCTGTTTTTCATACACCTGAACTCAAATCCAGCCATCTTACATTAAGAAGGGCTCCCCTGCACCCTTGTGGCAGAAGAGTGTGGCTATAGCTTTGACTGAGCTGGGGATATCTGGAGGAAGGATCATTGTGTGATTCCATATTGGCAGACTACTTTAAAACCGTTTAATTTCACTTATATATAAGCCTCGCATTTACATGTTTTTTGGCTCAATTAACCGGAGGTGTTCTGCATCTGGCATCCTTTGCCAGAGGTCCAGAGTGTTTCTGCTTGAATCCAAGCCATCCAAAGTTAACGACAAGAAATTAAGCTTATTTTGAGTTTGATCTGCACTTTTTCATCTCTATTTTACTGTTTTACTGCATTAATTTGCGCCTTTTTAACTGTTTTTACTGTTTGCACCTGCTTATTATCAGCACTTGTTTTGCACTGAAACATTGCTTAGTTAGCATAGACTAGATCCAGACTTGCTGAATCTAGCCTGTTTTTCATACACTTCACCTCAAATCCAGCCATCTTACATTAAGAAGGGCTCCCCTGCACCCTTGAGGCAGAAGGCTTTGGATATAACCTTGTCTGAGCTGGAGATTACTGGAGGAAGGATAATTATGTGATTTTCTATTGGCAGTCTCATTTAAAACTGTTTAATTTTTGCCTGTGTTAAGCCTTGTGTTTGCATGTAGCTGCGTACTGCACAATGGTGGTTAGCAGTGCTTTGTATAGATGCAAACACCTAGAAACTATTTTTCCCTAGATACCAGTCAGTGAAACCCTCCCAGATTCCCTGCTGCTCTGAGGGCAACACAGCTGCGCACTTCTGCACTGCAGGCAACTCAGCTGAACACTGAGCAGCATCACCCCACTTTTCATTCTTGATCTTCTATAAAATAAGTCCCCTTGTTAATCTCAGAGCAATAGCTGATCTAATTTGGCCTCTCACAAATTAGTACTTAAGAATTACCTGCTACATTGGACAGTCAGTTTCCCAACATTTCTCCAGCCAGCCTGATTGACAAAGGCATCCTGAGGCAATGTATACTGACAACCACTTGCTCCTAAAGCAAACAAATACAGTATGTGAGAGATGCAACTATACCATGAAACCATCAGTCCTCTCACATAACAATAAACAAGACATCAGACAGGTTGGCAGCACACACACCTTTCCACTCACACAAGCTAAGGTCAAGGCACACAAACCCACATATGCAGAGGTACTCACCAAGAGCCTATCAAAAGACTAGAAACCTTCCAAGCACAAATGACCTACACATACTGGTACATGAAAAGAATCCACCACTACACATAACAACACACATATCAGTGTCTGAACAATTAAGGCCCCAAGGTAGAACATCTCAAAACCTAATGTCTTAGTCATAGGCAACTCAACAGTGAGACATACAGATGTCCCCCTCACCAGGTTGGACAAGGAGAAGGCCACGATGAGCTGTCTGTTAGGTGCCAGCATCCATCAAATCATGCACGCACTCAAGTCACTCAACAACAATTACCATTACGACTCTTGTCATAGTATATGTTGGAATGAGTGACTTGAAACATATCTCTCTAGAATACATGAAGAGACATGACTGAACTCTCAGATTGTGTGTCCCAGACAGGTATGTCCCTAGTCCTATGCAGCATTCTACTTTCATCTAGGATGATACCACAACACATACAAAAAAATGATTGATTTCAATAATTGGCTTAGCTTTTGGTGTCACTTCAGGGGGGATCCACTATCTGACATCTTGGGAAGACAAGGTCAGCAGACCACGCTGCTTTGCCAGTAATGGCCTTCACCTGTCTCCTCAAGTCTTTCGGATACTAGCAAAGATGCTTGCGCCCCCCCCCCCCATAGTGACTTATTTAGGCAACGTCAAAACAGCACAACTTCAGATGTAAAGAAATCCTCTAGAGATAAACTCAAGGTCATGCTGCTTAATGCTAGGAACCTAAACAGTAAACTGCACTCCCTGGAAGTACTCCTCACCTTGGAAGATGGTGACATCTGTGCAGTCACTGAGACTTGGTTCACGGCCACAGAAAGCACCTCAGCCATATAAGGCTACAATGCTTTTTACATGTTCAAACCTCAAAACAAGAGTGAAAAAACAAAGATGGAGGTGTATCCATCTTCATTAAATCCAAATACACATTGAAACTGGTAAAACAGTATATCCGTCTTGAGCTACTCCAGGTCCAAATAACTATAGGTAAAATACCCTACCAAATCATTGTTAGCAACATGTCCTCCACCATGAACCTAGAGAAACACGCCACCTACCTGGACTTCCTTGAGTCACTCAGTATACAGCCAAACACCTTGGTCATGGGAAATTTCAACTATCCTTCCATCGACTGGGCAATTTACATGAGCACAAACATGATTGCTCTGAGGTACCTGGCTTTTCTTAATTCAAATGAACTGGAAAATTTGGTCTGCACCCACACAAGGGGCACAAATGTCCTAGACCTACTGCTCATCAACATGGGGTGTGTTGCCCTCCCTAGTAAAGTCAGACCATAAATCACTCTCATTTGAAGTAAAGATCAGACCTGACACCAAAAAAAAAAAAAAAAAAAAATGAAATATTTCTCCAAAGCAAACTATAGCTTTCTAAGTGATGGTATAAAAAGTTTCAAACCACCTACTAACTTAGCCAACAATGACTACTATGCAGAAGAGTACACAAATGCCACTTAAACAGATGTATTGACTCGGCTGTACCTGACAGGACTAAAACCATTTCCTCCCAAAAAAACAAACCACCCTGGTGGACTGTAAATATTGTATAAATAAGTTATGTAACAAAAAGACAGAAACTGATATCTAAGAAGAAGAGGAAACTTACTCAAAAGAGGAAGCATACACTCCACAACTTGAACAAGCAAATCAGATATCTTGTAATGTCCTCTAATGTTAGTTACAAGACTAAATTAGCATCACTAATTAAAGGCAACCATTAGACATTCTTTAGCTACGTCTGAAATCTAAAAAGGAATGCCTGAGTGCTGAACTTATAGTGGTTGGTACCACTCACACTGAACCTGAGGAAAATGCCAACCTGCTAGCTGACAGATTTGGCAAAAACTTTACCCCTCATCTTCACCAGCCATACCCCAAAGTATTCCTGACACCAGTCATATACAGAGTATATACAAAGAACAGGTCATACAAGCACTCTCCAAGGCCAAAAACACAGCTGCTATAGGACCAGATAACATCTGAGGTTGCTTACTAAGCAACCTAAAACAAGATCTAGCAGAACCACATGGCACTCTCTTTAAGCACAGCCTGAGCATTGGCTTTGTTCTGGCAGAGTGGAGAACAGCAACAGTAATCCCCAAAAGGGGGTCCATCAACCGACCCAGGAAACTATTGAATCATAAGCCTAACCAGCTTTATCTGCAAGGCCATGGAAATAATCATCATGGACCTTCCCAATAAGGACACAGGTGACCTTCAAACTCCTGACCAGACACTGTTTGGTTTTGTCAGGGTTAGTTCTTGCTTATTAAACCTGGTGGACTACTTTGAGAATGTCACCAAAGCCCTGGATGAGGGCAAAGCAGTACACACCAACTATCTTGATTTAGCCAAGGCTTTTGACACAATCCCCCACTCAGGGATCATTGAGAAACTCTCCCAGCTGGGGATTAACCCATACATCACTAGATGGGTAGCCAACTGGCTCATGTACAGAATGCACACTGTCAAAGATGGGGAGTACACCTCAACCAGTAGATCAGTTACCAGTGGGGTACCACGAGGTTCTGTGCTGAGCCCTCTACTGTTTGGAATCTATTTATCTGAGGTCCAAGCGAAAGTTAATGGCCTGTGGCTTACCAACTTTGCAGATGACTGCAAACTGAGCACAATCACTGAGTCCCCCAACAATGTAACCATATTACAGAAGGGGCTGAACCAGACAAATGATTGGTGCCAAAGTCGCAGACTAAAACTAAAAGCAAAAAAAATGCCTCGTTAATCCCTTTGGCAAAGAAACAGCCCCTGCTAATTATAACAAAGATAGCACCCCCCTCTAAGCTCAAACCCAGTAGTGCAAGACTTGGTAACACAAGTTGATAGCAATATAAACTTCGATCACCATGTGTCCATAGCAGTAAGGAAAGCCTTCTACATTGCACATCTCATAAATAAGGACATTGCATACAATACTGAGGAGGTTATAATTCCACTGTACTTGACCCTTATCAGACCACTAATTGAGTACAATGCTCTTTTCTGTATGTATCTCACCAGACACCTGCAGCAACTGGAGAGCCCACAGAGGTTTCTAACCGAGAGAATCCAGGGCCTCCAAAACGTGACTTAAATATAAAGACTGAAAGCCCTGTCACTGAACTGTGTATCATATAGGCTGCTGAGCGGCAACCTGTGCCTGGCCTACAGAGCAGTCTCTGATTCTGCCCTAATGGGAATGTTGCACATCCACAAATCAAATGGGACCAGAGTCACTCACTCCAGGGATCTCAACCTAGCCTGTGACATTAACAAAACATGTTGGAAAGGCAGATATATCTCCCAAAGATTGCCACTCTTTTGGAATAAGCTCCCACTTCATGTGAAGCAGAGCTCGCCAATGACCCTATTTAAGCTCAACCTTGACAAATGAATGGGTGACTATAAATTCACCCCAGGGGTAGTATCTATGTCCCTCATGGATAGAGGTAATTGGTGCTGATCGTAGAATTGCTCTGCTAACAACAACCATCTAACTATGGCCAATTAGGGAACATGTTTTTTTTTTTTTTTTTTTTTTACATGGCTTGGCTTGTAAAAGCCCTAGGGTCATTAGCCTAGTAACCTCCTATGAATCTAGCAACTTACAAGAAATAGTGTAGAAATAAATGAAAAGAGATATGGTTAAGAATAAACAAGAATTATTTAAAGGGGATGACAAACGCTAAAGTGCTGTACAATAGGGGGAATCACAAAGCAAGAAGAGGTGCAACACCAGAATTCTAAAGAGAAAATGAAGGCATATCTGGATTGTAAGCATGAGTTTAGAAAGACTGTTGTTAAGCAACTGTTTTTGATAATAACCCCAGTGTACAAAAATGTTAAACAAAACAACTTAGGCAACAAAAAGTAGAATGGGTTGTTGCCAAATGTAGGGAGCCTATAACATGAAAAATAACTAGAGATTCCATAGTGGTATAAGGAATATTTCGGACATTTTATGAGACTTTGTATAATATACAGAAATGTGAAAATCGAAAAAGAGTACAAATGTAAATACTTATGGAAAACTTAAGTATGTCAAGGTTGGAGGTAGACAAGACTCAGTAATTAACAGTTAAGATAGAAGGAGATGAGATAAAAATGGTGATGTATAATCAATCATCATGAAAGTGACCAGGAATAGATTATATTCTTGTAGAAGTTTGGAAGCTAGGAGTGAAGAAAGTGATATAAATCTGGAAGATTTTGTTTAACAGTATTTTAAAAGGACAGGAAACACCAACGTCCTGTAAGAAAGCTGTGGTGGCTCTAATACCTAAAGATGGTAAAGACCCATCAGACCAAGCTTCATATAGGCCAATTTCAAATTTAAACTACAATTATAAAGTGTGTATGTCTACAATAGCTAATAGAATGGTAATGTTGTTGTTGTGTCTTTCGGCTTATCCCGGTTAGGGGTCGCCACAGCGGAACTCCTGTCCGCTAATGTTTGGTAGTGGATTTTTACGTGCCGAGTTACCAACCCTGATGCACAACCTTCAACGAAGGCATGCTCATTCACGCATGCCTCCACACAGAAGACGCTCTAGCTGAGAATCGAACGGGACAACGTCTTGCTGTGAGGCGACAACGCTACCGCAGCATCACTACTGTGGATTAGCTAATAGAATGGTAATGTTGTTGCCAAAACTGACAGACATGGATCAATGTGGTTTTGTGGAGGGGAGGCAAACATTTGGCAACATTAACAGAATAATGATGAGCAAGAGGGAAGCAGAATGTAAGAAAATAGTTGTTTTTGGTTGGTCTTTATGCAGAGAAAGCATTCAGTAGAGTAAGCTGGGATTTTATGAGTAGGGCAATGGAATAATTTGCATTCCCTGATATAATAAGTTTAATTAGGAGGAGGATGAGGGACTGAACGCAAACCTTAAAGTAGGAGAGCTCCTCTCTGATAAGTTGTGTCTGAAAAGAGGAACCAGGAAAGGGTGTCCTACTTCTGCTTTCTTATTTACTTTAAATTTAGAGCCGCTGGTAAAAAAAATAAGGAACTCGGAAATTCAAGGATATAACTGAAATGGTAATCAAAAAAGGTGGCTTTATTTGCAGATGATAATATTTTGTATCTGATAAAATCAGAGAAGTACATCTCAGTGCTGTGGAACATTTTGAGAAAGATTCAAGTCTTTTCGGGATATAAAATTAATGAAGCTGAAACAAAGGCTATGGCTAAACTATGTACCCACATGTGAACTGGTTCAGCAATGCCCATATTTATGGGGGCACAACAGTATTTAAGAGTATTGATTAAAAAGGACTCTGTTATGACAGCTAAGGATATGTGGGAATATATTACACCAAAGATAATACAAAAACTGAGAAACTGGAAGCTCTTGTTTATGGATAGCAGATAATACAAAAACTGAGAAACTGGAAGCTCTTGTTTATGGATAGCAAACTTCAAGTAGTGAAAATGATTTTAGATCCTTTAGCTTTATTTACAGGCAGATATAATTTTATCAACCAGAGGAGAAGTTGTGGACAACAATTAATAAGGAGCTGAAGCATTTTATTTGGGAGAGGAAGAGTGCAAGGGTCAAGTGGAATGAGATGATCCTTCCAACAGAACAAGGTGGTTTACAATCAATTTGAAGGGATATTTTAGAACTCCACAGTTAAGGCTCATATACACAACACATGCAGAAAGCTATAATTCACAGTGGAAAGGGATGATAATGAAGCGCGGGGGAGATTCAAGAAATAAGGAGAAAATATGATTTTGGATGCCGAGCCTAAAGGAGAATAACAACTATACAGAATGCTATATTCATAAAGTAGCAGAAAGTATTCTAATAACTAAGCCAACACAAGAATGGACAAAGGAGAGTTTGCCGATAAAGATGACTGCAATTAAGAGTACAGACAATACGCATGAGGGTAGGATTTACTGGAGAACACTGTCAAAGGAACCAAGGTATTACTAGCAAATAACTAGAGAGAGAAAGCTGACAGAATGGGAAGAGGCCAAGAAGACATTTGTACTGCAGGCTAAAGAGTGCCTTCCCTGTCAGGCATTGATATCAGAGTATAGGCTAAGAGAAAGGCACAGCGGAATCCTAAGTGAAAGACCTGCTCTGTTAGAGTTTTAAGTTGAGTCTAGAACAGAGGCTGCTGTTAAAAAGGGATAATTAACAGAGCAAATAAAATACTGAATGATAACTATAGGAACTAATCAGAGGAGATTTAAAATATTAGGAAGAGTGACTGGATAAGCAATTCACAAGGACATAATGGGAGGACATATGTATGGCTCCCAAACATGTAAGTCTAGAAGATTTAGGATATTTTCTTGGAAGTATTTCTATAGGTATTTTTATACCCCAAGCAGGCTCCAAAGAATTGTTCCTGAATGTGTGGCCCAGGCAGGTATGCCCCAAGCCTTAAGCAGCATTCTACTGTCACCCAGAATGATGCCTCAGTACAAACAGAAAATGATTGACTTTAACAATTGGCTTAGTTTCTGGTGTCATTCCAGGGGGATCCAATGCCTGACAGCCAGGGAAGCTATGACTGACAGACCACGATTCTCTGCTAGAGATGGCCTGCATCTGTCTCACTTGGACTTCAGGCTTCTGGCAAAGGTTCTTGTCTCTCCCATAGTCATGAGGTCGATATTACCAACATAAAATTCACAACAAAATGCAAATTAAAGGTCATGCTGCTAAATGCTAGGAGTCTAAATATGAAACTGCACTCACTGCAAGATGCTGGCATTTGTGCAGTCATAGAAACCTTCTTCAAAGCTGTAGAGAGCACCCCAGCCTTACCTCGTTACTCATCCTGTCATACACTCAGACACCAAAATATGGGCAGCAAAGCCAAAGAAGGCAGAGTTTCAATATATATTAAAGATACACACACCTCCAGGCTTGTCAAACAGTATGACACACAGGTGGCAGTCCAGGTGCAGCTAACCGTTGACAAGACCCCTATTCAAATTATAGCTAGCTATAGGCCCCCAAATTTGACTCAAGATGCCCACTCCACCTATCTGAACCATTTCAAATCTATCAAGATTCAACCCTTTACTCGGATCCTAGGTGAGTTTGATTACCCAATCATAGACTGGAAAACCTACTCATGCCAGAAAACAAATGCCCAGAGATTCCTCGATTTTATCAATGCAAATGCCTTGGAACAGCTAGTTGATTCCCCCACAACAGATGATAATATCTTGGACTTGGTATTAACCAACATGAGTAACCACTGCAGCACCCCTATGGTATCATCCTCCCTGGTAAGATCCAACCATAAAGCAGTCACATTCAAAGTCACCATCTCCCCTGACCTCCCTCTAGTGAGGTTCAAACAAAAATACTTCTCCAAAGCTGATTACAACCTCCTGAGGGATGGTATAAACAGCTTCACAGCCCTCTCTCCCACTGCCAGGAACTGGCACCAATCTACAAATCTGCACCGAAGTACTATACGAGCATTTATATAGATGCATGGAATCAGGAATACCTGACAGGACAAAACAAAATCATCCTATGCAAGGAAGATTAAACCTGTCTGGTGTACATCTGCAATAAATAAACTATATAACAAAAGGAAAAAATTGCTGTCCAGGAACAAGAAGGAGCGGGTGCCCAATTGGAAGCAATCTCTCTTTAGCCTGAACAAGCAAATAAGAGCACTAGTAAAATCCTCTAAAGCCAATTTTGAGTCCAAATTGGCTACATCTACTAAAGACAGTCATACGGTCTACTTCACATATGTCCGTAATCTCAAAGGAAGCCCACAGATCTGTTCAGAACCGGTGGTCAAGGATACCACATGCACAAATGCTGTAGATATAGCCAATCTACTGGCTGACATATTCAGCGAACACTTCTCCCCTCTGCCCCCCCATCAGTAAATTAAGACATCCCCAGTATCTGCCCCCCACCCCTTATCTCTAGGGAAGAGGTCATCACTGCCCTCTCAACAGTAAAAAAATACTGCCTCCATGGGACCCGATAACATCTCAGGCTGCATCCTACATGAACTCAGGCATGAACTTGCAGCACCATTGGGTACCCTATTCAACTAAAGCCTGAGTACCCGGCTTTGTCCCAGCCAAGTGGAGGATAGCCACTGTCATCCCTTTACACAAAGGTGGAGCATCCACTGATCCAGGAAATTATAGACCCATCAGCCTAACTAGCCTGATCTGCAAGGCCATGGAACGGATTATCATGGACCTCATTAACAGAGACAATGGCAACTTCCAAACACTTGACCCCACACAGTTTGGCTTTGTCAAGAGGGGGTCATGTCTGTTAAATCTGGTCAACTTCTTTGAGACAGTCACTAAAGCCATGAACGAGGGGAAGATGGTGCACACAGCTTACCTTGACCTGGCCAAAATCTTTGACAGTATTCCCCATTCGGGCACAGTAGATAAACTCTCTCAGTTGAACTAGGCATCAATCCACATGTTACCAGATGGGTAGCAAATTGTCTCACTGATAGAACCAACCTAATCAAAATAGGGGAAGCCACCTCAAATAGTAGACCTGTAATGAGCGGAATACCCCAGGGACTGGTCTTGGAGCCTCTGTTATTCATGATATACTTCTCTGAGGTGCAGGCCAAAACCAGTGGGCTATGGCTGACCAATTTGCAGATGACTGCAAGCTGGGAGCAGTCATCAATTCCCCAAGTGATGTGGATGAGGGTCTCACCCAAACAAATGACTGGTGCCAGAAACATGGCCTCAAGTTAAATGCCAAAAAATGCATAATCGTCCACTTTGGGGAGAGTGATGTCCCCCACATATCACATTAATAACAATATCCTAAGTACACAATCAGTAGTGAGGGATTTGGGCACCCAGGTTGATAGCAACCTGACTTTTGACCACCATGTTGCTTCCATTGCACGGAAAGCTTTCTACATGGCCCACCTCATAAGTAAGGGTATCTCTCCAGGGGCAAAGAGGTCATAAGATCCCAGTGTTCTTCTCTTATAAGACCCATTATTGATTACAACGCCCCCTTTGGCATGTACCTCGCAAAGCACATGCAGCAGCTGGAGAGACCACAGAGGTTCCTCACCAGGAGAATTCAGGGCCTCAAACCCCTACCCTACACAGATAGGCTAAAAGCCCTGTCCCTCTACTCAGTTTCATACAGATTCCTCAGAGGTGACCTCTGTCTGGCATACAAAGCAATCTCAGACCCCACCTTTATGTGACTGCTGCATATCTGCAAGTCAAGCTCCCCTCGAGCAACCTTTATGAGCGAACTCAACCTGGTCTGTGATTTCAATAGGACTTGTTGGTGGGACAGATTTGTGTCCCAGAGACTCCCCCATCAGTGGAAAGGAGTCCCTTCTCCACGTCAAGCAGAGTACCTCATTATCCCTTTTTAAGCGCAACTTGGATAACTGTATGGTAAACAGAAAATACACTCCTGAGATTCCACCTGTGTCCCTGCTGGACAGGAGTTCTGGGTGCTGACTTGTCTAAACATGGGCTAAACTCTTGGCTAGGCTTATCAGGGCCTCAGGGTCAATAGCCTAGTAACCTCCTGTGATCCTATGATCCTCACGTAGATGGCAAATATTGGAGGTGTGATTAAGAAGAAAGAGGTACATAGGAACATATATTTTGGGAGTCTAATGATTTGGCAGACTTTAAAATTTCCCTACATAGTAGTCTGTCAGAAATACTGGGTGAGCAAATGGGTATAACTAAAGAAACATTTTTTTTGAGCTGGGATACAGGAACTGAGTTAACTAGACATTGAAAAGCCTTCTTAAGTTTAATTCTGGTGGATGCCAAAAAAGAAAATGGAAACTGAAGTCTAAACCAACTGTATTTGGAGTACTGAATATTATAACGGAAACTAATTAACTGAACATGGAATCTTTAGAAAAGAGAAAGAGAAAGTTACATGGAAAAAAATGGAAATTGTGGGAACAATACATGTAAAATACTGTTTTGAAGGAGGAGTGAGATTTAAGGGAAAACAGAAACAGAGCAATTTGATGGCTTTATGACAGTTATACAAAAGAATATATGTGATACATAATATTTGTAACTGGGAGCATGTTAATATGGTTTGTTTTCTTTTATATAAATGTACTTAATTCAATAAAGGTGTTAAAAAAAGTGAAGGTTGATGAGGCAAAAATGAGACACTGATGCTTTCCTATTTATCTCTTAAAAAGAGAAGAATTTAAGGAAAGAGTAGTGGAAATGATCAGAGTTATTAGGGAAGACAGAAATTTTTGCAGAAAGTGGAGGGGTCACTGGGGACAAAAACATGATCTCCATGAGTCTGCTAACAACTCCTTCATTTTACTGATGTTCAGCTGCGACTGAATGATCTCCCATCAGCTCATAAAGCTGTCCACCACCCTCCTGTATTCCACATCTTCTCCATGCCCAATACCTCCTACTATGACCGAGTCATCTGAGAATTTATGCAGGTGACAGCCTCAGTATTATAGCTGAAGTCTGTGGTATACAGGGTGAAAAGGAAAGGAGATAAAACTGTCCCCTGCAGTGCTCCAGTGCTACATTGCACTGTGTCAGACACTCAGCCCTGCAGTATTGGGGCCTACTGGTCAGATAATCCACGATCCATGAAATTAAGGGAGCATCCTCATTCATCGCTGACAGTTTACTCCCCAGCCTGTCTGGTTGGATGGTGTTATAGCACTTGAGAAGTCGAAGAACATGATTCTGAGGGATCCTCCAAGTTTGTCCAGGTGACTGTATGCATAAGATGGATGGTGGCCTCTTCGAACCTATCTTGTCCTGGTATGCAAACTGAAGGGAGTCTAGTTCTGACCTGACTTTGGGGTGAAGTACTTCCAGGACCAGCCTCTCAAGGACTTTCATGCAATGTGACATGAATGCCACAGGCCTGTAATCTGAAGTATGCCCTGAGCATGCCTCCTTTGGCACCGGAATCAGGCAGGATGTTTTCCACAAAATGGGTATCCTATGGGCACTAAGGTTAAAGTTGAAGATCCTGAGTAGCATCCCTCCAAGCTGTGAGGCACAGACCTTCAGTACTTATGGGCCAATGCCACAGTTTTTGTAGAGCAAAGTGTTCATAGATCTCTGATCAGCTGGTCCTCTGATAGGATAATATTTGAACTGCTACCCTCTGCTCTGTTAGCCGAGGTGGTAGTGTGAGGTTTTTTGTTTGTGCTATGTGGTCCGGATGTAATGTTCCTTAACTGGTTTTGACTGACTTGCGAACTTGCCTACAGTATCCTTTCCCTAGTTACTTGTAGAAGCTGAAACTACACATATTCCATTTACCAAAGCAGTGTTCTAAGTTAACAGAGACAGAAATTCGTGTTCCCTGTTGGCAGCTGGCAAGCATCTTTGGCCTCTATTGATCTGTTTAGGTCTGTATTACTTATTACACCCTGCATAAGCGTATGTTCTATGCTATCCTCAAATGTGTTCTAAGCAATTATTGCCTACTGTAAGTATGTGTTTTACGGTTACTGTAATATGATTTCTACCTGTTATCAAGCCCACTACAAGCCCTGAGGTCAGCAGTCTGTACATTTATGGTCTGTTGAACTTCTATCTATCTCAGTCATTGCACGCTCACTCTGCAAACACTACAGGTCCCCTTACAGCCTGTCTAGGTTCCTACCTCTCCTAACAACACACACGCACACTCAGTCAGCTTACACTCACTCCTCTTACTTTACCATAACTGAGGTGTTGTGCACTTCGTAATTACTAGCCCATATTCCTAACATCACTTGTTCTCTCTTTTATACAGCACACTTGTTCTACCTGCATCATCGCAGCTCGGGCCCCCCCCCCCCGAGCAATTGCAACATTGCCAGATAAAACCACTGCTACAGTCCGGTTTCTCCTTACAGTTATTGCAAGCCAAGAATAACACTTTTTAATAAGGATACATACCAGACAAGTCTGCAAAGGTGACTGGATAGTTACAGTTCTTGTTATTAACAGATGTGGTCCTTAACAGTTATGTTTTAAACAATGTGACTGGTTATTTACATTTCCTTTTACAGCACATTTGTTACTTTTATTAGTTATTTTTTAAACATTGTTTTGACAGGCGGGCACAACTGCAAGGGCTCCCCCCCAGGCAACTATAGCTTTGTCTATTGCCACTGGGTGGCATAAATTAACACTATACTTGCTGTATCTTGTCCCAAATAGATCTGCCTCCACACTGAATACTTGTAAAGTAAGGCAAGTACTATTTAATTGGTGTACTTTGTCCCCCAAATAGATTTAACTTCCTTTGTATTACTTGCACACCAAGGCCATAAAGTAGTGTTTCTGCAACTAACTGCTTACACTCCTAATTTCCTGCTTCTACCTCTTCCTTGCTTACACTTACATTACAGCTCCAAGGCTTCCACTTCTTATACTGATTGCTTTTCTTTATAGTCTTCTGTTAGGGGGCGGGCCAGATCTCCACCTGCTTTTTCTGGTTATACCTTCCCCAATTTTGTATGTCCCTCCTCTAACTCCCTCCTCCCCCATGCACATTAACTAGTCTATATTAGTGGGTCTCCTTGAGTGGCGCCATTTTGAAAGTTATCTTTTTGCCTGCTTGTGGTGAGGAAGCTTCCCCAGACCCTTTTCAGTGTGACTGCATAAGTATAAGTAAATTAAACTGGTACAAGAGGCATTTGGTGTAAACAGAAACAAGTGAAAAGATACATTTGGAACAAGTAAGCCCAGGGATATAATTTGAGTTAGTGTTAGCCCCGCTGCACTCGGGCTCACTCTGCTCCCCTCCCTGTCCCCTATTCCCACACACCCCCACTATTGCTACATTTCAACTAAACGTAGGCACTCCCCTCATGCTAACCACCAATCACTGAATCTGCCCCACCCCTGTACCCATTTCCTTTTTTTCCAATATTCCACATCCTGTAAAGCACAGTCTTCCATCTAACTACCTTACAATCACAAACAACACCTTTCATCATCCACCACACCCAACCAATCCCAAGCAGATCTCTCACTCATGACCAAACCCAACAAAACCATGTCCAAACTACCCAAACCCACAAACATACACCTCTTACTATTGCTCCTAGGTGTATCCACCCTCCCACTGCTAAATTCTATCACCAACCACCAAAAACAACTTAATTGTATCCATATACCAAGAAAAACTACTTCCACTAACATTATTACAACACACCCTTTTACTCAACTAGTCCCATATCACTACCAAACCTTCTTTATTCACCACTATGCACACAGATTACAGCCATCACACTACCAGTCCCAAACAACTATAAAGAACTTTAAGACCCTAAACAAACTACTCAAACTCTATTTTTACCTCAGAACCCAACTCATTAGCTGTGGTGATATACACCCAAACCCAGGCCCAAAAATCTAGGAGCCCCAACCCTCAACCTGAATGATACCCTACTCTACCAAGAATAATCCACGCTCCTCATTTTAAATTTAAATGTCAGAAGTATACTAAACAAAGTCCATGACCTTCATGCACTACTCTCCTTTTATCAACCTGAGATAGTCATACTAACAGAGACTTGGTTTAAACCAGGACCACAGCAATGAAATCACTCCACCAGGTTACAATATAATTTGCAGTGATAGAATAAGTAAAAAAAGGGTAGGGGGGCTGCTATAGTGTATAAATCTCACTTCATCCTTGAGAAAGTAGACATAACAACCTCAGACCTCGATAAAGTTGAACTCACTCTAAAAAAAATGAAAACTTAATGACAGTATACACATCAACATCATAGGATGTTACATCCCTCCAGGCAACAATATCCCCATTACAGAAAAACTCCTAGAATGGATATCTAACTCCCTCCCCAGGAAAGCATAGTATTAGGAGACCTTAATACTGACTGGCAAAACCCACTCTCCAATATTAACCTATATGGCCTAACCCAACTCATCACTTCCCCCATGAGAACAGACAAGGGAAACAAACACCAATCCACTCTAGACTGGATACTCGTATCCCACCCATCACTGATATCCCTAGCAGGGTGTCTACCAGACACTCTGAGTGATCACCAAGCCACATTTGTACTCAGATCAAAATCACCAAAGCTGACCCAAATATTTATGCGCCTAATTAGAAATAAAAAACACTTTAACTGCCCCAACTTTATAAATTACCTAAAAATGTGCAACTGGACCCCCCCCCCCTAAAAAACTACCTCTTGATGAAGCTGTACTATATTTCAATACTACCTTCTTAAACACCCTTAACCATCACTCCCCCTCTAGAACAACAAGAATTAAAACTAAATATGCCCCCTGGTTAACACCAGACACAAAATCCCTCCTCAAAAAAAGAAACAAGGCCTGGACCAACTACCTCAACAGTAAATCCCAACTGAACAAACAAATATTCGTTGAACTACGTAACAAAGCCATAAAACTCACCAAAACAGACAAAATATCTTACTACCAAAAGTTACAGGATAAGCACAGGAACAACCCACAACAATTTTGGGCAGCAATTAACTCTATTCTACAACTAGGTAAAACAACTACCCCAACCCCAAAAATAGAGAACCAAGAAAACATCCTCACTCAATTTAATAAATACTTTACAGAAACTATCCAGACCCTTGCAAACAACCAACCCTATGACAACATCCCCACCCCTGCATATCCAGCCCCCACCCCAACTAACAATTGCCCCAAGTTCAGCTTCCACCCAGAACCAACCAAATCCATTGAAAAACTACTCCACAAGCTCAAACCAACATCTCTAGCCACAGATAAATTACCGCTGAATACCTCCACCTGGCTGCAGAAGCCATATCATATCCTGTCTCCATCCTAACTACCAGATTCATCTCCGAGTGTATAGTACCCAAGCTATGGAAAATATCACATATCATCCCTCTATATAAAGGGAGAACCTCCCTGGAACTCAATAACTACCACCCTATAGCCATACTACCCCCTTTTTCTAAAATTTTAGAGAGGGTAATACACAAGCAACTAATGAAATATCTCCTAGAAAATAATCTAATAGCAACACAACAACATGGCTTTAGATCCTTCCATAGCACCTCAGAATTCACCAACATTGTCAATACTCACAGAAACAATGGACTCCTTGTATCAGCCAAGTTCCTTGACTTGTCCAAAGCATTCGATATGGTTAACCACAATAAACTCCTTCTTTCACTAGCAACTCTAAACCTTACCACCCCTGCCATCTCCTGGTTCAAAAACTACCTAGAGTGAAGGAAACAAGCTGTTATGTTGCAAAACCAACTCTCCCCCTCCCCACCAGTCTCCCTAGGAATACCCCAAGGCTCCATCCTCGGGCCACTTCTTTCTACCCTCTTCACCAATCAGCTCCCAAACAGTATTCCTAAAGCCTCAATAGTGTAATATGCAGATACCACCACCATAATATGCACAGCCAAATCAATTGACATCCTTCACTCCCAAGCACGAGAATGCTTTTCCCTAGCAGAAACTTGGATTACAAATCAAAGGCTCATTCTGGACGCAAGTAAAACAAAGCTAGTACTCTTTAGCTCCCACAGAGCCACACCTCCCAATGATTCTTTCTTCATCTCCTCCTTTAACAAGACCACATTCACCACCACAAATCATACCAAACTCTTAGGCGTTGAAATAGATAATCACCTTAGATTTGACCTACATATTTCTATAACCATAAAAAAGTACATAAAAAACTTGGCCTACTGTATCTCAATAAAAAATTCTTCACTGACCACTCCAAAACTACAATAGCAAGGACTCACCTACCATCCACCCTACTTTATGCCTCCCCTGTGCTTACAAATATCTGCAAATCCGACCTAAATAAACTTGATAGTTGTTCTAATAAGATTTGCTACAACCTCTTCCATCAACACACATCACTGTGAATGCCTAAAAAAAACAATTGGCTATAACTACCACTACTACTTCAACTCAATCAACTATCACTAGCCCACAAAATAATACATAATTCTGAAAACACCCCAGCCCTACAAAATCTTTTGCACCCCTATACAACCGCCAGGCCCTTGAGGTCTAGCACACAAAACCTCCTCAAAGTAACCAAATATGACAATGAAGCTGGTAAGTCTGTCTACAGCCACTGTGTAGCAAAAACCTGGAACTCCCTCCCTGCCTACATAACTGACAACAAATCCCCACCATAGTTCAAGAAACTTGTTAAAACTCACTTTTTGAATAATCAACTGTGCTCCTGTATCCCCCCGGCTAATGTATCATTAGAACACTTCACCTAACTTAAGTAACTCTGATAAGCCAACCAATCACAGTACTGTACCCACTTAGGACTGTTAATCTACTGCTCATCCCATGTCTCCAGGAGTTAGGAAAAACTACCCCAGCAATGTTGAGCTCTCCGTAAGCAACTAAAACCAGGAGAAGACATTGTAAATCAATTTGTTATCCTTCTCAACTAAAACCAGGTGAAGACATATAGTGAATCAATTTGTTATCCTTCTCAACTATAGCGAGCATCATCTCCTCTCTCGGAGCCTTATTCTACATCTCTCTGCTTTTACTCTCATAGTAAATCTATCACAGGAATCCTAAACTTAGGAATATCTTCTAAAATGTAATATTATATTGTAGAGAACGAATGTATCCTATCTGTTAGTTAATATGTATGTCAAAGTCTCTTCTATGGAAATTGTATGTCAAAATTCTGTCCTTAAAACTATGTTTTGTAAAACAATTGTTCTCTTGGAGCGTTTCTCCCCGAGCCTCCACTAAAAATGGACTTGAAATCTAGTTGGACTCTCCCGGTCAACAAATGTAAAATAAATAAACAATAAAATGTGACTGTGTACCTTCTTTCCCCTGTGTTGAACAGTAGAGAGTGTGTGTGTGTGTGTGTGTGGGGGGGCACCTTCCCATTGCAAGTGGCAACCACATTGCATGTTTGTGTGGTGCATGTTATCAAACGTATTAAAGAACACATTAAACTCACTGGTTCTCTTTTTACTCCTCTCTCTCAAAAATGGAGCAACATAAAAGGAGAAACAGGAAAGCAAATAAAATAAAAATTATGTGACAGCCCTACCTAGTCTGAAATGAATGGTGAAAGATGCATCTGATATTTGGCAGTTGGCTTAGAGGATTAAGAAGCTGTTAATGATCTGTTTCCTGTGGTTCAGAGGTGCAAGGTTTGATTCCTTCAGCCTCCAATGCTTAACTGTGTGACTCTGAACTAGGCACTTAACCAGACACCGCTCCTGGTCTGAGTCTGAAAAAGGTCCATGGAGATCAGTGCTCCCCCTCCGAAATCAAAAAGAAATAAAACAATAAAATAAATAAAAATTTTTGGTTGGGGGTTGGTATAATTGGTTAAGGTGTTTGACTCACAGACAAAATCTACAGTGTCTGATTCTCACCTTTAGGAGGGAAATTGGTTAGGCTTAGAATGGGCCATTAAGGCTGCTAGCCTAGTAAATAGCAATGAACCTATGAACCCATATTGGTAGCTTCATATCCTCCAGCTGTAGGACAGAATTCCAAGATAACTGCTTGTGGATGGAACTCCAGAGGATACAGCCCTGAAAAGGAAGGAGTCCTTGACAGAACACTTTCTTAAGCCACAGTCTGGTAGAGACAATTTCAGGTGCAGAAGATATGCACTTAGCGACTATGACAGAAGGGCCCAAAAAATCACAGCTGTATACAGACAAGTGGCAATAAATGGCATAAGAATTCCGCATATGTAAATTTCCTATCCTAAATCTAGAAGGTGACTGCCAAGTTTCAGCAATAGTTCAACAGCAATGGGAATCTGAAGTTGCATAACACTTACTACCTCTCAAAAGGAACAAGAAATTTGTAATGAATTCTTAGAAGACAGCAACAGGTGAAAGTGTGACAATACAAATACAGTACCACTGGGAAACGAATAACAAGGTCATTGCACTTGGATGTGGCTTGGAGATGCAAAAGCTACTAATAACATTTAGTAGGGAAAAGTTAGACATTGGTCTGAAAGGAAATAGCTGTCCAAAAAGCAAAACTTTCTGAGGTCCGTGAAGAGAAAACAACACCTGGTTCAGCAAAGGAGCTGCAAGGAAGCAAGTGTTTCACAGATATCTGTCACAGCCAGGTACTGTATTAAAAAGGACTGAAGAGTAGTTGCCACCCAGACCATCCAAGAATGCTGTGTAAGTGTATGTGGGATGAGGATATGCACCACAGTCATGTATAATCATGAGCTAGTCATAAAAGAGAAACAAGATTACAAGGGAAAAGGAGCTTCTCAAGCAATAGATGATTTAAGAATTTCTGTAGAGAAGTCCCATACTAGCAAAACACATGAGGTGATTGAGAAAGTATTTAAGGTATCAGGGAACAATGCAATTTTAGGTCAAAAAGGAGGAAGGTTGTATGAAAAAAAAATCATCCAAAGGCTGAGATGTGCTTATAGTCCATGGAAATTACCCAACAGCTGACATACATGTCTATTAAGAGAGGGGAATCTCCGCACACAAGCCTGTTGCTGATCTCTGATATAGCCATGAGTGGGCACACAAACTAAAAAAAATATACCCAGCAGTACAGTAAACAGATTAAAGGGTTAAAAGTTATCTTTGTAAAAGCCCATAGGCAAGACTAATTAGAGCAAAAAAGGCCAAAGCACAAGGCCTTGGAGAGAATACCATAACAAAATGATTTCATAACTGAATAAGGCCAGACTACTAACTTAGCCAGAGTTTGTTCTTACCAGAAAATCAGAGTTACAGGCTACAACAGATCTTAGTAGCTGATGAAGATTGCTTAATGACTCAGGCAGGTGGGTATGAAGCAGAGATTATGGACATTATTACACTTACAACCTTTTGGAACTGCCCTGAGAGATGACATGGAGGAACATCCCTCTAGGGACATATACAGGCTCTCCAAGGGATATGGAGAGAACAGTCACTATATAAAATGGCAAATCAGATGAAGACTATAGCAAACACAGAATAACTTCAAATACAATAGGGCAGAAACTCTGATCTACCATTTGAAGGATAATATGTAACAATCCAAGCAGAGAAAACGGGAAGAGAAAGAAAGGACTCTAATGCAACCAACATACAAGGGATGGTTTTCTCATAGTTCGTAAAATTCTTCTCTGTCTCTGTCTTTTACTAGAATTCAGACAGGTCTATAGAATTAAACTTAAAATGTCTGACTAATATTGTGAGAAAACAAAGTGGCTGCTCTGCAGAAATACACGAATGGGTCCACTTCACTTACCCGGCCACATCAGCGACTTTCACTTCACCAAAATGAAAGGACCACCAAACCAGAAGACCGACATCCAGAACACTGACATTCAATTCAACGTAACTGCTTGGCCATACTGTTGAACTTTGCCCTACTCTCACGGTAGTATGATCTCGGAGTTGGTATATTTAGTTAGGGGGATATGGGGGAGAAACCCCCCCCCCACATGGGTGGGTTTACTTTTGTCCATTTTGTTTTTGTTTCAGGATGGCCAAGTGGTTACTTACCTCAAGTCAAATGTCAGTGTTCCAGATGACGGTCTTCTGGTTTGTCAGTCCTTTCGACTCAGCAAAGTGAAAGACAGTGATGTGACCATTCGGGTAAGTGAAGTAGACCCACATGAACATATCAGTGGGGTAGAATAGGTCCAAAATATGAGAAAAATGCTTAGAAACTATCAGTGAGCAAAGTCTCATCAGATACTTTGAAAGAATATGGAAGAATAAAATGTAAAACCAAGGTCTGAATCTTTTGTACTATGTTCAGTGATAAACGAGTTCCGAACAAATGTCAAAACTCCATACAACTTGACTGACTAAGTCCAAGGTTTGAACTGAGGAATATTTGCTCCCAAGCTTGCCTGCAGGAGAGACACTGGAGCAATGGATATTGGTGGTGAACAAGGTTGTTTTCTCAGAAGATATTGCATCAGACCCCTACAGATGATCCTAGCAATGCAATTGTCTTAGATATCCCAGCATCAGACCGGTAACCAAGGTTCTAGCTGGTGATAGTTCAAAAGTCCCCGCAAAAGACCCCTAAACAAGGTCCTAGCATAGTCAGTAGGCTCTGAATAGCATCTAAAGGCGCTGCATCAAACCACGAACAAAGTCCTAGTCAAGGCAAAAGCTCTAGTCAGTTTGGAAAAATGCATATAAGATCACGTACAGGATCACCACATCACACCAATATTTGGCTTTAACATTGCTAGTACAGTGTCTAGAACCATTTTAACTGAAAGGAATACCTAACTTCAAATTCATCTACTTTCTACTACCATAACTAAATATTCCTTTAATGGGGCATGTTCCCACATGATGAAGGTCCAGAAGGAATCCCCAAATGAATCTTAATAAAAAATACTTTTCTGGGTTTAAGTCAACAAGGTATATCAGGTACTCCAGGGGGTGCTCTGTACCACTGTTATGTTGGAGCAGACAAGAGAAGAAACAAGATGGCAGTCATAAAATGTTAAGCAAACCTCACTGCCAATGATGTCGTATCCAGGTAAGGCTACAAATCTAAAAAATATGGAAAGTAAAAGGAACAATATGAAGGTATCAGAGTATCATGGAAATTAATTCAAGAGCAGGTAAGAAATAAATATCTTACTCCTATTAAACTGTCCTCAAGAGACAGTAATTAGTAGGTCTTTGAATATTTGCCATACATCACTAAGTATTAGAGGAATTAGGAACCATAGTGTCATGAAAAGAACAAAATAAGTAATGTTAAAACTAAACCACTCCAAAAGCATCCATCAAGTGTCAATATGGTAGCTGGAAATCAAGAACTATGAATCCAAGAGGCCAAAAATAACTGAAAATAAAGGAGGAGGAGACAGAGGCCTAGTTGGTAGAATTGGACACTATCCAAAAAAAGGAGATCCATGGTGAGAGGATTAATCCCTGCAGGACTTTAAACTGAATGGCAAGATGGAACAATGAGCAAAGAGAGAAAGGGGATGCTTACTTAGATTCAAAGAGCATCAAAGTCAACATGTAGAGGTCATAACTGTACTTGACCCCATAACTGCCAATGCCCATCTCCATTAAAATCTGTCACCCCCCCAAAAAAATATGTCAGGGTCAACCCTACTGAACATGAAGGTTGACCTTGAAAGAAATGTCAGTCCCAAGGAGATCAGGGGGATTAGAGAAGTAGAGGTCAATGGTGTTCAGCTCAAACTCACTGAAATATGATTGATGCCAGTGATATCTGTTGAACGCAAAGGATCTCAGGGTTGGGAGAGGTGAGGTTGAAGCGGAGATGTTGTGATCGATCCCAATAATTTCAATGTTGACCCTGAAGGAAACAGAAGATTGTGAGAAGTCAGTGCTTGAAAGAGTTTGAGATAGAAGTCAACAACGTAGATGCTGATCCTGGCAGAGCAACAGATGACCTCAAAGGGACCCCTCAACCTCTAGGAAGAAAAGGCTTTAAGAAAGAATCCCCAAAGGCATAAGGAGCAAATAAAGACAGCATGTGGTGATGGCTATAATACAGGAAGGCATAAATCCCCAAGGAAGGAGTTCATAGGTTCATAAGTAAGTGCTAGCCTAGCGGCTCTTGTAAGCCATTTTAAGCCTAGCCAGTTTCCCTTTCTGTACTTGAAATAACATATCCCATTAGGGTATAGATTGGCCTTACCCATATCATGATCGATAATTATATATTACCCCAAATAAGAATAACTGAGATGATACCACAGATAATATTAGGGGACCCATGTGTGAGATAAAGCATTTAGGAGCTGCCTCTGTCCATTATCAGTACAGGGGGCAGTCCGGGGTAAATGTTCTGTTTCCCATCCATAGATCTAAGATGCGCTTGAATACAGACAGGGATGAACTTTGTTTTATGTAGCTGGGAAGTCTGTTCCAGAGCAGTGGTATCCTCTGTGAGATATACCTGTCACTCCAAACCATTCTGTTGATGTTGCAGAAGAGGTTTAGATCCTTAGACCGAGTATTTCTGATGCTATCTGACTTGCTGATGTGTAGTAAATCCTTCAGTAATGGTTCAGTGGATACTTTGTGTGCCAGACACAGGTTACCTCTTAGCAGTTTGAGAATGCCAAGTATAGTGACAGGGCTTTGAGTCAGACCATGTAGAACATGCTGTTTAGGCCCTGTATCCTTTTAGTAAGATATCTTTGTGGGTGTTCCAGTTGTTGTACATGTCTGGACAGATGCATGCCAAAGGGGGCAATATATTCAATGACTGGCCTAATGAGAGCAGCGTAAAGGGGGACAATGACATCCTTACATCTAGACACATTTCTTTTGTTTGTAAGCTATGCAGTACAGAAGAACTTTCTTACAACAATCGACACATGCTGTTCTAAAGTTAGATCACTGTCCACATAAGTTCTCAAATCCTGAATAACCAGATCAATGCTTAAGAGTGTAGTGTCAATGTGGTAGCTCCCTGGGGTAGATGACTTCCCAAAGGAACTATAATGCATCTTTGTCATTTAGTTTTAGTCCATAATTTTGGTACCAGTTATTTATTTGGGACAAACCTTCCTGCAGGATGGCTAAGTCATTTGACGATTTGATGACTGCTCCTAGCTTGCAGTCATCTGCAAATTTAGTCAGTCAGAGCCCTTTGGTACTGGCTTTAACTTCAGAAAAGTAAACGCCAAACAGGAGGGATCCTAGCACAAAGATGAGAACATCAGAAAACAGAAACAAAGACAGATATACAGTGTCCAATGGCCACCAGAAATGAAACAGGGCTGGTAAGATAACCACAAGTAAACCATGAGTCAAAAAATAACTACAGAAAAAAAGTATACACTGTCAGCACTGACCAAAGGCCATGTATCAGACACACAGCAGATTACTGTCTAAGCAGAGCAGAATTAGCATAGAAATGTCAACCAACACTGATTCACTCTGAAAAAGGGAGGCTGCTTCAGAGAAAACAGGATTTAACAGAGCTACACTTCTTAGCATAAAGATAAATGTAGCAGGAAGAAGCAGAGATTAACACACACAGCACGAAAAGAGCAACCGACACAGATTCACTCTGGATAAAGAAAGATGCGTAACAGAAAAAAAGTGGATAAGATCTCTTCACAGACACTAAACAGAACCATCTGCTTGAGAAACTAACACTGTAAGTATTAGCATGAAAACAATATGAAGTATTAAACTACCTTAAAGAAGATATCACTTTACAAATAAAACTATTAGCTACCTGTCCAAAAATAAAACTAACTGCAGAATAACTGATTGGAAAATATCAAGTTTCTAATACTTGCCTGAAAAAAACTTAGCCGTGCTTACATTACTGACAAAAAAAAATACAGCATACATCAGTGCATTAAAAGGAAAGAACTATAAATATTTGTAACAGCATACTTTCATTTACAGTAGCTAAGGAAAATATAAACTATGGTGAAAAACAACAGTAGAAATCCTAAAAAAAAAAAAGCTGGCTGAGTATGAAAATGCCCAAGAAGTGCTTTTTCTAAAAAGTGGTAGCATTACAGGACACAGCACGTAGGGAAAATCTGAGATTTTCTGCTGTACAACAGAAACTGGAAGGAACAGACTGTATTAATTTTATGAAAGCACAAATTAGCAACTGAACTGGTATTCCACAGCATGATTTGTTAACTAAAAGGGCACATTGTGTATATGCTCCAAACGTTGCCATGGGAAAGCAGCCTATAAGTGTATTAGTAAAGATGCAATCATGCCAGCAGAAAGAGATGATCCTGACAAAACTCTGAGACAAGGGCAAAGTATTAAAAATTGCAGACAGTAGAGTGTAGAAAATGATTATTACACTGTACACCAGGCAGAAGAAAAGAAAATTTATCCCAGCAACTAGGGAATGTCGAGAGGCAGGTGTGAGATTCAGGCTGTTGTATCCAGTTGTCTTCAGAGTATTTTTCATGGAGAATCAAACATTTTTGATGCACAGCAAGCTATGGAGGAAATGCAAAAAGTGTGTCCAAGAAAATCTGAGCCAACAATTGGAAAGGGACTCTGCTTCTCATACTTCTGATAATAAAGCTTATAAAAAGCCTTTGCTGATGAAACCTTTTCCAAAGATTCAAAGGAAAATGCTTGAGAGAAAAAAAAGCACAGGAGCAGACTAGAGGAATCAGGCATACTTTGCACTTGAACTGGAGTCTTGGGTGGCCATGGTGGTGCACTGGTTAGCATTGTCACTTCACAGCAAGAGGTTCTCCGGTTTGATTCTCAGCTGGGCTGCCTTCTGTGTGGAGTTTGCATGTCCTCCCTGCAGTTGCATGGCTTTCCTCCAGGTGCTCCAGTTTCCTCCCACATCCCAAAGAAATGCAGTAGGTGGATTGGACACTATAAAGTGAACATAGCTGCGAGTGAGTGGTATAGATGAACTACTGCTGCAGGGCTAGCCACTTGACAGTGTAAAATCTGGCATGAGATGATTGTCACTGTTGATGTGCAAAATAGGAAAAAGGGATTGAGGATGGATGAAGTCTGGGGTTGAGAGATGGAGCTGAACAGGAAGAAGACCAGCAACACTGAAATTAGTGAATAAATGTGGGATTACAAAGCATCAATCACATTAATGAGTATGGCTTTACAAGAAAAAGTGGAAAGACTGGACTTTTTACTGACTGTTACACTTGTCAAGAAACTGAATGTTTGGAAGGACACTAAAAGGAAAAGGGAAAAAGTACCTAAGTATAATTAACAGTCTTTGTATAAAGCATTTTATGACATAAATTGGGTGTTATAAGGTAAAGCATTTTCTGCTATTGCTGAATGTAATAAAGATACTAAAATAAACAAGTGCCTTTTTTGTTTTAAGAAATGTAGGCATTACAATATAACAAGAAAAGAAAGACAGGAGAAAAGCATGTTTAAGTTAATATGCTGTAAAGTGGGGTGGGGTATAAAAGTGCACAGATTATATACATGTAAGAGTTGATATATTTTCTCTTACTTTTGCATCAGTGAATGTCTGGATTAAGGCCTTTGGTCTAATAACAAGTGTTTTTGTGCAAGCAAGTAAACAACAGAACACTGAACATAATAAAAAGTTTTCCTTCACCAAATAAATGTTCAATTTGAGAAGTTTGCAGCTGAGACCAGCTGTAAATTTTGTTCTTATATTTCCATGGAGAAAAGTTCTCTGGTATGCAAAAAAGCCAAAGCACTTTTTGAAGCTAAAATTAATGTTTTCTGAAGACATACAAGCTGTTTTTTCACATCAGAGAGGGGAATAAAGATAAGACAAAAGTAGACAGCAATAAGTGTAAGTAGGAGCAAAGGATGTAACACACGTTTTAGCATGGATAAACTTAATTTTACATTTCACGTAACTTGGCTTGGTTCAATTAAAGATTTTTCTGATTACCTTTTAAAAGTTGGTGAACGTTGTTTGTGGATTTGGCTTGAAGAAGCGTTCCTTTTGTGTTCTGGTGCCTGCTCCTTCCTATTTTTTGTGTTTACGGAGTTAATTTTACATTAGGTTACGCATGTGTATGCAGCTGTCAATTTGGGACAATCGCTCCTGTCAGGAGGGTTAAACTTCAATATTTGAAACTGTATCTACTGTTGTGTGTTTGCTGTAAGTTTGCAGGTTATGGGGGTGTTCTGAGGTGTGTTTGGCTTTTTGTTTGAGGGTTTTCCTTAAAACAAAAAGTCAAATGTGACATAGGTTTAATCGGAAATGACAAGAATCTGCCGTATAAAAGATCACCCTGCCAAACATTAGTGGGTGCATATACACAAAAGCTGGAAAAACATTTTAAAAAGTTGTCATAAATAACAGGTGGGAATAACAAGTTTTTATCGTAATGACTATACTATCTATGTTATTATTATGGAATGCTAATGGCCTCAGAGGTATGGACAAAAAAGTTTAAGTATTCAATTATATTAAGAAATGCAGAACAATGCTATAGGAAACACATTGGAAAGAAATGAATGTGTGAATTTTATAAAAAAAAAAAAAAAAGGATTTTAGGAGAGTATCAATGACAAAGGGAAGGGAAGTACTTATGCTAATTACTACAGTAGCTCTGTGATGCCTCTGAACTGGCCCAGTAATCAAGGAGCCTCAATCCTCACCACTGGCAATAGTGAGGAATATACACACTGGGAGGATGAAAAGTACACATACAGTAAAGTACAATTTCCCTTAAGAGCACAAAGAGATCACAGTCAGTCTGGGGCTGGTTTCTCCCTATTTCACCAGATCTCTAATAAGACTCCCCACTGGCACAGCTATAGGGTTGAGATCTCAGCTGAGTGGCCGAACCAAGATCTCCAGTACCCTATCTGTCCAATCAGTGCTTGGTGTACCTGCCCAAGTAGCTGACGCACACACTCTTTGAGATTTGATTTACACACACACACACACACACACACACACACACACACACACACACACACACACACTCCTGGGAAGGCTGGCACAGGTTTACTAGCTATGCTCAGACTACAAGTTAGCTCCGAGTGCCACCAGACACTCTTTATCAGCTACCTCAAGGACCTTAACAAAGGGTATCCAATCCTACTGTGTAATGTTACTATTAATCCAAATGGTAGTTTGACCAAGCACCAGACTAGTAGGAGTGGCCTATACAGTGTCACTAAATAGACATTCAAGTACCCTGAGAGCTTAAATATCTCTAAACAGACCAGCCACAACTGAAATGTTTAAATATATTTAATAATAAATAACAAAAGAACAAGACAATACTCAGTAAGTAATCAGTTACATCAGAGTTCAAAATCATAGGAAATATTTAAAACAACATTGCGGGACAGTTTCAAATAAAGAAAACATCTAAGCTATACTTTAATATATTCCTGTCTAAATCTAAAAGAGTTACTATGCCGTAAAAACTTACTTACAGCAAGGCAAGTGTGGTGAATGGATCTTCTAGCTGATGTTGTTGTCAGGTCAAAGAGAGATACAAAATGCACTGTTTTTCTCTCTGTTAGAGAGTTCTTAAATTCATATCAAATATTACTGCTGGGTTAGCTTGGATGACGTCACTTTTTGTCACCTGACTTTAGTTCCCAAGCTTAACCCGCATTGTCAGAAACTACCAACATTTAACATCTCTCTGTGAAAATACATAGCCTTCAGAAGTTTGCAACTGCTAGAGGACATAAAACAATAAAACACTTACAGAACAACACAGAAAATCCCCTATTGTAGACATCCTCTCTCCTGTTGATTGAAACTGAAAGATAACTTTTATAGCACAATCGTAAAACAATTCAATTTAAAACTATTTTCTTGAGGTTTTGCAAGTTAACCCTCTAGTTCTCACTATTAAAACATATGCATTTACACAATTACAATAGTTTATATACATTTCTGGTCTAAGCCAGCAGGGCATGCTGTGGTTACATTTAACCTTAGTACATAACTTACAGTTATAGCACAGTTGTAGCACAAGCATCTTACATGAAGCATGTTGGCATTCACAAATGACACATAACCACTTCCAAAATTCCAGATAGCTGGGCTGGCAGTACTTCCCTTTGTCACAAGCTCCAATAGTGATAGAAGAAAAAAAAAGATAATGGTAGACTGGTGGAAGTTGGGGCTACTGGCAAGGGAATAGGATTATGATGGCATGTATCTATATTCTTCCTAAAACTGCTATTACAGAGCTTAAAAAAATTCTGGGGGAAATAACCAGTTTTATGCAGGGAATATTACTTGTAGGTAGGAAATGGAGTTTGATTTGCAACATCAGGGATGTATTTGGGCGACCTAGAAGAAAAAATACAATAAAGGAAATTAGATTTCTGAAGGCATGTATGAAAATATTTGGTATGGAAGATGTGCATTCAGTAGTAGGAACTCAGGGAATTTACATATTATACAAATAAATGGAGAGGTAAAGGTAACAGAATGGGAGGAAGCCAAGAAGACATATGAACTGCAGGCAAGATTAGGGATTGATATCTCAGTATAGGCAAACAGAAATGGACAGGCGAATCCTAAGTGAAAGACCTGCTCTGGTACAGTTTTAATGTAATCTTGAATAGAAGCTGCTTTTAAAAAGGGAGTAAGGTTTAAGAGAACACATGACTTGATTAATTTATGTAATGTTGAATTGATGATAAATATATACAATAATATATGTGATATATAATGTTTGCAATGGGGGATACGTTAATATGGTTTCTTTTCTTTTATATAAATATATGTTTGGCTATGTCTTAACTGGTAATTCAATAAAGGTGTTAGAAATAAAGAGAAGCAACCAGATAGCTGAGTGCCATTTTTCACTGCTGTTGCCTTCTGCACTGCTCAAACTTCACCCCACCACACTTCATTCCTACCTCCCCCCATGTAATACCTACTAGCGTAACCCCCCAACTATTAACAGGGAGTAGGTCCTGACAGCACTCATTAAAGCCAAAAACATAGACTAAATGGGCCCTGACAATATCCTGGGATGCCTCCTAAATAGCTTGAAACAAGAGCTGTTGGGACCACTTGAGTCACTTTTCAACTATAGCCTCAAAACAGGTTTTGAATCATGAGAACGAAGGATTTCACTGGTCATCTCACTTCACCAGGGTGGATCATCAACTGACCCTGGAAATGACAGACCTGTTAGTCTGACTAGTCTAATATCCAAAGCCATGGAATGAATTATCATGGAAATAATCAACAAAAACATAGGCAACCTTCAGATACTGGACTCAACCTAGTTTAGCTTTGTCAAGGGAAGGTCACACCTACTAAACCTGGTGGACTTCTTTGAGAAGGTCACCATGGCAAAGGATGATGGGAAAATGGTGCAAACTGCCTAACTGGTCATTGCTAAGGAGTTCAATACAATATGCCACTCGGGTATAGTTTACAAACTCACCGAACTGGGCAGAAACCCCTACATAACTTCCTGGATTGTCAGCTGGCTCACAGACAAGGCCCAGGAAGTCAGGAATGGCGATACCATCTCCACTAAGTGACCAGTCAACAGCAGGGTAACTCAGGGTCCATACTGGGACCGCTCCTATTTGGCATCTACTTCTTAGAGGTAAAGGCTAAAGTTTAGGGCCTTTGACTGACCAAGTATGCAGATAACTGAAATTTGGGAGCTATCATAGATTCCTCGAAGGACACAAACATCTTATAAGAGGGTCTAATGCAGATAAATGACTGGTGCCAAAGTCATGGACTAAAACTCAATGCCAAGAAATGCACTGTAGTGCATTTTGGGAAAGCTGCCAACCAGGCTAATTACTCCACTAATAAAACAACCCTAAGAGCTGACACTGTAGTCAGGGATTTAGGAACATAATCTGGCCTTCGACCAAAATGTGACCAAGGTAGTAAGAAAATCAGTTTTATGTTATCCAACTTATAACTAAGAGCATGGCATTCAGGTCCAAGGAAGTCATACTGCCACTTTATTCTGTCCTTAAAAATGCATCAACATCCCTTTTGGGAAGAGTGACGTCCTCACAAATTATCACACTGATAATAAGGTACTAAGCACACAATCAGTCATGAGGGACTTGGGCACCCAGGTTAATAGCAAACTGAATTTTGATCACCATATTTCCTCCATTGTACGGAAAGCTTTCTACATGGCCCACCTTATCAGTAAAGGTATCTCATCCAGGGACAAGGTGGTCGTAACATCCCTGTATTCTTCCCTTATAAGACCCATTATTGAGTCTGATCACATTTTTTTTATTTGTCTCATTTTCTTATAAATGAGAAGTCTGAGTACATGTGAACTTGAGTCACATGTTAATAGGTATTTTATTCAAGCAAACATGACATAAACTTGGATGTTTCAAGAAGACACTAAGCAAAAAAACCCCTCAAAAACAATACAATTTAAAGATACGCTACTATTATAAAATTGGATTCATTAGCATATTTTATTCATGTATTAAGTGAACATGAATTTGATTAATGTACTGACCAGTTTTTCTTTCATTCTGTATGTTTATCATGTTGCCTGTATATATGTAATGTAACTTGCAGTTGTAGTACTTGTATATACATGTACGCTTTTTTCACATTGCTGATGTTGTGTTAATTTATTTAGATTTTTGTGAATAGTTTTGCTATTTTCTTTGTCTAATGGCTCAGGTCATGACTAAAAGGGTCCACTGGGACCAGTTCATTTCACAAGTTAACATGTACAAATAATATGCTAAACACTGTATAAATAAAATAAGGATCTTATAAGGAGTCAATGCTGGGTTACTCTGGATGCACTGGGTACACTCATGACTTACAGTAAATAAACTTACAGGTTCAGTATGATTTTGACTGGTGACCACATTTTTCTTAGCTTAAGTTGATTTAAACTGAAATTTAATTAGAAATGAAGATTACAACCAACAATTAAGGACATTAATAGCATAAAATGTTGCCACCTGGAAATCATAAAAAAGGAGGGACTTGAGGTTCAGGAATGGCTATTCCAATGGAATGGATCTCACAGACAACCTGCATGCATACAAACTGTTGTGCCTTTTTTTTTCTTAGATTTGAAGAGTCAGATGCTGCCTGGTTATGAGTAGCAATTGCACATCTACTTCATTCAGTGACCCCAGAAAGCTTCCCTGGCACTGAAATGCATGTATTTGGACCCAGTCTATAATGACAGATTTAGATGTAATCTTCCACAGGAGAAAAGTCATCAGCATCTATTTTTTTCTGGTTAATGACTTTTCAGGTATGAAATGTATTGATCTGACATCACATTTTTTCTACTCTCTATTTTTGTGATGATAGGTATACCAAATTGTGAAAAATGAACTTGAAGGCATGCTCTGTATATCTATATATATATATATATATATATATATATATATATATATAGGTTCATAGGTTCATACTAGGCTATCTGCCCAAGGGCATTTACAAGCCTAGCCCATTGTTTTGTGGCTTACGCCACCCCTTTAGTATGGGGAACTATACCCATTATTTTGCTGTGCCTCTGTCGAGCAGTGACACTGAGGTAATCCCTGGGGTATATCTGCGATCTCCCATCCATTGGTCAAGATTTCTCTTGAACAAGGCCAGCGAGGTGCTCTGCCTCACATGTACCGGGATTTTGTTCCACAGCATAGGGAGTCTTTGGGTGATGAATCTATCCCTCCAGCACGTCCTATTAATAGCCGTGTCGAGGTTTAAGTCTCCCGCCCTTGTGGCTCTGATGGATCTAGATTTTTGAGGTGAAGCATATTCATCAAATCTGGGTTTGAGATGGCCTTGTATGTTAGGGACAGGTCACCTCTGAGCAAGCGGTAAGCGACTGAAGAGAGCTGGAGTTCTTTCAGTCGGGCAGCATAGGACAGATTTTTGAGACCCTTTATCCTTTTGGTGAGGAACTTTTGTGGCCTCTCCAGCTGCTGCAAGTGTCGGGTCAGATATATCCCGAATGGGGCATTGTACTCAATCATTGGTCTGATGAGTGATGAGTAAAGGGAGACTATGACCTCCCTTGATCTAGATGAGAATCCCTTCATGATAAGGTGGGCAATGTAGAAGGTCTTCCTAACTACTTTAGCTACATGGGTGTCGAATGACAGACTACTATCAACCTGGGTCCCCAGGTCCCTGATAACTTCTTCTGTGCTCAGTGGATTGCCACCTATTTGGTAGCTAGGGGTAACCTTGTTTTTCCCAAAGGGTATGACTATCCTTTTTTTGGCATTTAACTTCAGGCCGTGGCTATGGCACCAGTTATCCGTTTCTGTGAGACCCTTCTGAAGGATATCTGTGTCAGATGTGTTTTCTACTATGGCGCCCAGTTTGCAGTCATCTGCAAACTTTGTCAGCCATAACCCTCCTGTGTTTGCTTGTACTTCGGAAAAGTAGATGCCAAACAAGAGTGGGCCCAGGACTGAGCCCTGTGGGACACCACTTGTGACAGGCTTTGAGTCTGACATGGCGCCAGCAACTCTGACCCTGTGGGTTCTGTCACTCAGCCAGTTTGCTACCCATCTTGTGATGTATGGGTTAACATTTAAGCTGATGAGTTTTTCAATGATACCCGAGTGGGGTATTGTATCGAAGGCCTTAGCCAGATCGAGGTAGGCTGTATGGACTGCCTTTCCTCGTCAATGGCTTTGGTGACTGTTTGAAGAAGTCAACCAAGTTTAAAAGGCATGATCTGCCTTTGACAAAGCCAAACTGGGTTGGATCCAAAGTCTGCAAATTCCTATGTCTTTATTTATGAGGTCCATTATGATCCTCTCCATGGCTTTGCAGATAAGGCTTGTCAAGCTAATGGGCGGTAATTTCCAGGGTCGGTGGAGGCACCGCCTTTGTGAAGTGGGACCACAGTTGCAGTGCGCCACTCCTGGGTGCGTATCCAGAGGTAAGACTTTGATTAAACAGCTGTCCTAGCTGTGGGTTTAATTCCTCATTGAGTTCGTGGAGCACACAGCCGGGGACACCATCAGGTCCCATGGATGCTGTTTTTTGCTTTGGAGAGAGCAGTTCTAACTTGGGCGCTGGAGATGTTTGGGGGGCTGCAATCGTTTGGTATAGATATCTCTCCTTTTGGGGGGGAGGGAGAAGTTTGCACTGAACCTGTCAGCCAGTATGTTGGCAATGTCTGTAGGATCAGTAATCTTCACATCATTTTGAACTAGTTCTGAGCATATCTGGGAGTTTCCTCCTAGGTTTCTAACATAGCTAAAGAAGGCCTTATGATTGTCTTTTGAGTCTTTAGCTATTTTTCTCTCGAAATTTGCTTTGGATGATTTTATGAGAGCTCTTAGTTTTTTACTTATAGTGATCAAGGGTGTCTTACCTTTTAAGGATTTTGCTCTATCTTGTAGTAGCTTCCTCCTATTGTTGTAGAGTTTGTTTATGGCTGGGGTCCACCAGACTGGACGCTTGCCTTTGGTACAAAGAGTCTTTGTTTTGCTTGGGATTGCCTTATCCATGCAGTCCTGCAGGTGCTGGTAGAAGGTATTTGTAAGTGATTCAGCGGCTTGAGTACTGTTTTCCGCTGGCTCGGGGGCCTTAAAGGAGACCACACTAGTCTTTAGAAGTGTGAAGTCGGCTTTTGAGAAGTTCTTTACTGTGGTCTTTTTTATTTCAGGTGGGGGTGGGATGAGGACCTCCAGCGAGATTAGCTTGTGATCTGATCTCACCAGTGAGGGGTATACTTCCGGTGTTGAACATTGTGCTCCCATGTTCGTGATGATGAGATCAAGTATGTTATCTCCTCTTGTGGGGATGGTGACTAGTTGTTCCATGGCATTTGAGTTTATGAATTCCAGGAACTTTTGGGCTAGGGTGTTTGGGCTTGAGTAGTGTTCCCAGTCTATATTAGGGTAATTGAAGTCACCTAGTATGATGGTGTTTGGTGATACATTTATCCCTCTAGTGTTTTCAGGAAGGCCATGTGAGGTTCCTGAGTTTGTGAGGGTGGCCTGTAACATGCTACAATTTGCAGAGCAGTCTTGCCTATGGTTAATTGCACCTGGATGGTCTCCGATGCATCGTGCGTTGCCACCAGTCTTGAGGTGTGGGTGTCCTTGATGAATATGGATACCCCCTCCTTTCTTGGTATTGTCCGGATTTTGGGGCGGAACGCATGATATGAGGTAAAACCTGATAGCGCTGGGGTGCTCTCAGGAGCCTTAAACCAGGTTTCTGTCACAGCACAGACATCGATGTTCTCCATACTGAGAAGGGCCTCGAGTGCGTGCATTTTGAGATTTAGACTTCTGGCATTGAGCAGCATTACCCTTAGTTTTTTCCTTTTTGTGTTCTAGGGTGGTAGGTTTAGAATTTGAGCCTTGCCTAAAAAGGCACTATGGGGGTGGCAAGAGCCTTTGCCAATATCCGGAATCCCAGGGTGACAGGTGCAAGCCGTCCCTTGCAGCGTGGCTTGTCCAGCATGTCATCCCAGGCAGACAGATACTGGATCCCCTTTGAATGACACCAGTGTTTAAGCCAATTGTTAAAGCTGATCATCTTATCTCTGTATTGTGGCATCACTCTTGGTGAAGGTAGGATACTGCTCAAGGTCAGGGTCATACCTGCCTGGGCTACATAATCAGAGAGCTCCTCAATGTCTCTTTTCATGTAGTCCAAGGAGGTGCGTCTCAGGTCGTTTACACCAGCGTGGACAATGACTGAGTCATATTTGTACTTGCTGTTGAGAGACCTGAGTGCTTGCGTTATGTGGCGGATTCTAGCCCAACAGGCAGCTTACTGTGACCTTCTCCTTACTCAGTCTGGTGAGCGGGACGTCAGTGTGTCTGACTATGGAGTCACCAATGACTAGTGTGTCTGGCATTGTGTTTGGCCTTAAGGGCTGTGACTGTTTGACACTCTGACTGTGAGGTCTATGTGTTGCAGGTGTTGTGTTCTGAGGTGGTGGTTGTTTGGGTGTCTGCTTTGGTGGCCTCTGCTGTTTTGGTAGATTTTGATCAGAGCCTCCGAGTATGTCTTTGTGTGTTTATGTGTATGATTTGAGGTTGTAATGGTGCTATGTGAGACTGGGTCTATAGTGTGTGTGGTAACCTTCTCCTCCTGACTGGTCTTGCCAGTCCTGTGTTGAGAGAGCTCAGCCTCCAGTTTGGCCGTATAGTTGCATCTCTCGCATGTATTTGTGTTTTGTGGGAGGAGGAGAGGGTTGTCTGTGTACATGAGGCAATTGTAACATTGCCTCAGTATTCCCAGGTTCACCAGCTGAGCAGGAGAGGACACTAGCAACTGATCCCTCGACATGCCAGAAGGATAGACAAAAACTTTAAAAAAGATTCAGGGGGATGTGGGTGACCGAGAAATGGGGGGTTACTTTTTTGGGGTACTATCTATGACAGGAGTGCCGTATCAAGGAAATAAGTACTGTAGGAGCAAGTGCTAGGTTTAACAGATAGAGAATAGTCTACTTGGAGTCAAGTGGAGATGATCTTTTTAGTTATAGGATACGCTGATTAGATCAGTAGTATAGTTCGAGGAAGGTAGTTTTAAGGGAAAATTTGAAGAGTTGACTTTAGGTAGCCCGAATAGTTTAAACCTGTTTAACCGGCACTGCCCTAGTGTGCAACAGTGGCAGCTCAGCTAACGCAGCGTTTACAGCGTTTATACCAGGGGCTGGAAAAAGCTAGAAACTGGCCCAAAACGACCAATAAACTACTAGTTACTGGCTGAAACCTCACAAAACTGGACAAAAGGCAGCTCAATGCTTCCCACTCCCACTGGTAAGCAAGGTAACTTCCTCTCCCCCAAATAAGGCAAGGAAACAGTACACAGGAACTACAACCAAAGCCCAGGAATCAGCAACTCTGAAACTGGACTAAACTAGTAAAGCGGGAAAAACAAGAGATATTTTTTTCTTTTTTTTTCAAAAAACAGGCAGAAACAGGTACAGCAAACACTTATAAATGCTATGAATCAGCTATATATATATATATATATATATATATATATATATATATATATATTTAAACTAAATCCTAATTCGCCTGCCTTTTAACATAGGTCTAACGGGTACTCTATCGTTCATACCTAGGATTTAGTTTATATATATATATATATATATATATATATATATATATATATATATATATATGTATATGTATTATTTATTTTGTATATTATAGAGCTGCATTATTTATGTATTTTAATAATATTGTCTTGTATTTTTAGTTTAGTTATGTTTTTAATATATTTCTAGAGGTATTGGATTAGCCTTATACTGTTTATGATGTTAATTTATGAGCATGCAATGACTAAGAACTACCTGCGCTTTAATTTTTAATTGTTGACTAATTAATTGGGATACAGGAAATGATGTCAGCTCTCCACAGTATAAATAGTTTCTTTTAAAAGTGTTGTTTTATATTGGCTTGAAGAAGCCCAGTCGGGTGAAAGCGCTTGCCATTTCTTATTTACTTGTTGAATAAATCTATCTTTCGCATCGAATGAGGATTACTTTTTGCCTACATATGTGAGACTGCATTTATTCATCGGTGAAGTGAAAACTGCAAGTTTTGTACTTTGGCTCAGCCTGGTGAAGTGTATACTGCTTGCTGTGCGTTTTGGTTCAGTATGGAGATCATTTTATGTGGATCCTGTTCTGTCGCTTTTTACTCCTGTTTTTTTGTACTATTGATTTATTCATATATTTATTTGTAAGTCAGGACAGTCTGTGAACTTTTGCTGTTAAGTAGCATATATATTTAACTTGCTTGCCAGTACAGTAGACTAAGGCTCTGAGCTGTTAATGAACTGCTTTCTGTGCCCATGGTACAGAGTTTGATTCCTCCTACCTTCATTTGCCTACTGTGCGACTCTGAGCAAGTCACTTAACTATGAAGTGCTCCTGAGTTGTCCCTGAAAAGAGACAATTTGTCCAACAGGCTTACCTGGTCAACAGGTATCCCTAAATATAAAAAAGTACATATTCATACCTTTCACTTCCTTACTCTCCCTTCTTCACTCACCTCCCTACTTAATCAATTTCTCTCCCTAACTCTATCTAAATATGCCATAACTGTTTTTTCTCTCACTTCATGTTGCAATTCCTGTTATAACTTACCTGTAATTTCTCTATAAACTGGGTAAACTTTCTCTAAATAGTAAAGCAATGTCATACAAGTTGTATGTATTCTTAATCAATGTTTTCATATAATGTCTAAACTGGTGTAATTAAACTGTAGATGCTTTTGTATTATTTGAAGATTGTAAAATTATTGTTCTTAAAATATTTTTGTACTACCTTAGAACTTTTTTTCCTGGCCTCTACTGAAAATGGGCGCCTAGCCAGTTGGATTTTCCTGGTAATCAGATGTCAAAAAATAAATAAAAAGATAGGTCTATGAAAAAGTGAAATGTTTATTTCTGTGAATAAGCTACTAGGTGCTCTTTGCAACTCTTGACCAGTGCTACAGCACTATAAAGGATACATAAAAAATTAAGTATGCAAAAGTGAAGCATTAGATATTTTATCAGATATTTTCATTCATTTATTAGCCACATCTTGCTGATGTGAACACTGAAGAATGGCAGAAGAAAAAGCTGTAGGAATGCTTTTTTATATAAAGGTCACTTTTATAAATAAACGTGACCAGCAGAAACACACAGCCATAACCCTAGTTAAATTATTCTTAACTTCACATTCCAGCCGCAGAACAGTAACCAGAGGTAACCTTGTTTCCAAATCGTGTGGCTCACTTGTTGCAGCCTACCACCTTAAAAAAGACAATTATGTTATTTTCCTTCAAAGAGCAATATTTAAATTGGACCACTTTACAGTTTCAAATCAGACTGGCAAGAACAGACATGTATGTGGGCTTATGATTCCTGCTTTTTTAAAAGAAACAACCAAGTGCTTATTTCATAATTACACCATGCAAAGCTCTGGAAAGCAGCAAGATGATTTTTGTTTCTAGACTGAGGTAAGCCATAGCTGCTTCCTGGAATACAGCAGCAAAATATATATTCTAAAATAAGGAAAAAAGGCAGGTGGATAGCAGTTGAAAGGAGATTTAAAAAGTACTGCCCTACCTGCAAATTATATTTAGCACTTTCAGAATAAGAATCAACATTTTCTATTTTCACCATTTTTAAGATGTAATATACCTATGCTCTCATCAGATCCAAACATTTAACAAAACTCACTTCTAATGGCCTGTAACTCATGACTCAGTAAAAGAGAAGGAAAGCTACACTCCTTGAGTAGACATAAAGAGGATCCAGGAAGAAAACTCTAGGGCTAGAGAGCTTGTTGAACCATGCTAAGCAGCAAGGTGGATCAGTAAATTTATGTTGCAATTAGTGAATCACTGTCCCTGCAAGGTAGCAATTACAGAACTGTAAGGCAGATGGTGTTGTCAATATACATTTTTATTAAAACATTAGCATGGAAAATATTTCTTAATATCCTCCTGCAACTAAAAATAATAAAAAAATAAAAAAATATATCCTCTGAAGCTGTACAGGGTAGTCACAGCAGCACACTGCACTTACAAAGGGTATACTACTACTACTACTACTACTAGTTTTGATACTGAACACTGCATGTTTCAGCATATAAAGCTGAGGAAACTGCCTGTCCTACAGTTTAGCACTGCCAAACCCCATTTCTAAATCAGGCATGAGAGCACTTAACATAAAGAGTAAGTAGTGATCTCATGTTCTGTAAGCCAAGCACAAAACAAAGCAACTTTATAAATCATTACCAGCTGCCTGATCCTAATCTGTAAAGCACAGGATTTTCAAACATTTATATCTCCCTTAAGACAGGTTTATCAGCTGCAATAACAGTGCAACACCTTACCATATTTAATGAAGCTTGTATTTTTTGACTGAATGCATGGTAAGAGACTAATTTGTCATTGTACATTCCTCACACACTGCAGTGAAATATATCCATTTTTCAGAATTTGCATATATTGCCTTGAAATGGATTTTGCAGAGTTTTGTATACGTGCTTCAGTGTGTGATGCTGCTGCATCTGACACCAACAACCTTTTTATCTAAGTGTGATTCACTCCTAATATAGCTATCGATATATATATATGTGTGTGTGTGTGTGTGTGTGTGTGTGTGTGTGTGTGTGTGTGTGTGTGTGTGTGTGTGTATGTGCGCATACGGGTCCCTATCAGATTTATCGAAGTTTCAAAACTTTGAAAGTCTTATGGTTGGGATCATATGATCGAAGTTTTAAAACTTCAAATGTTTTGAATGGAGACTGTGGTACCAGAATGGGAAATTTACTATTTTCCGCAATGTACTGCGATCTCAGAGTTGATATATTTAATTAGGGGGGGGGTTGTGGGGGTATAGAGGGGCTTGCCTCCCTGCAAAAATGTTAAAAATAGATTTTTTTTGCTTTATTATTTTTTTAATGTTTGAAATTCCAAAACTACAATCATATGGTCTTAGCCATATGAATTTCGAAGTTTCGGAACTTCAATAATCTGACATAGATCCATACATATATTTATATTTATATATATATATATATATATATATATATATATATATATATGTATGGGTCTAGGACTAATGCGTGACTACACTTTCCACGAATCAGAAACGGCCGAGCACAGTTTTGCAAAAGTGATTTTTTCACCGAAAAAAGCACTTTCATGAAACTGTACCAAAAAAAAAAAAAAAAAAAAAAATATCATGAGGAAATGTCTGTTGCTGAGATCGTGGCACAGTGAGGATAAGGGAATATTCTGTTTTCCCCATGTAGTGCGATCTCGGAGTGAGAATATAAAAATAGGGGTGTGTGGGGGGTGCAGGGGCATGCCCCCTGCGTAAACATGATTACTGTTTTTTTTTTTTTTTTTTAATGTTACGTGTTTTTTTTCCTTGAGTTTGGTGAAAAAGCACTTTCACGAAACTATGCTTGGCCACTTCTGATTCATGGAAACGTGTAGTCGAGCATTAGTCCTAGATCCATATGTGTATGTATATATATGCCAATGTTGCAAGGAAATTCTGCTGTCTAACATAGCACCTAGTACGTGTAAACAGAAGAATGTTATTCATATGTGAAAACTGTTTGTTGGCAAACATAACGAAGGACTATTTCATGCTTTTCCAGAGGTAAAAAGTACAGAATTTACTACATGCAGAGTTTTATCATTACTAACAGAACTTTATGAAACAATATGAAGAATCCTGCACAGGCAGATTCATAGACATCAGTGGTACAAGTGCCTTTTGAAAGTGTGATCCTCAGAAAACAGAAAATGTAAACGTGATTGGGGAGCATACTAACTCCAAAAATGCAATTTCTCACATTGGGATAGCATGTATAATTAGCAGGAGTGCTACTCATGTCAGAAAATGGAAAATGGCAGCAACCTGCAAAAATGCTTTACATATGTAACAGAAAGTTTCAGAATTTGCTTTTTCTTTAGTCACCGTAGCTTAGTTTTGGTGTCAGGACTTGCAGTATCAGGTCTTGCACTTTCAACAGGAAGTCCAGAAATTTACAGGGTTCAAGAATTCTTAGCTTCTTGATGGGCAGACATACATACAATCCAGGACCAGAGTCACACAGTATCACTACACAGTTCACATGCCACTGAGAGAAATGTATGGTATACTGTACAGGTGTTCAGTATTTCATGCACTTTATCAGCTCACTGGGTACTGTGAAGCATGCAGCACCAGGGTTGACATGTAGACCAGGTGCACAGGAACGTAGCATGTATTAACAGTACCACATGTTTATTATTGTTAGTTTTAAGTTACTTAAAGAGTCAGATGAGGGTACTATTTGTCAACCTTTATTCAGTTCCAGAGGCCATGACTGCTGACTTTTGGAGTTGATTCCTTGTTTGTTTTGCATCAGCTAGTTGCACAGTATTGTAAAGTCAAAATGTGACTTATTGTATAGAATTGTGACTGAGCTACCTGAAGCTAGTATTAAGAGATTGTCTGCATGCACGCTTATGCTGAAAGTAGTCAAGTCCTGGCTGAAACTGTTCAGAAATAGTGATCATCGTAATCAAGATAATCAACCCCTTTTTTCCCTTTTTCAACATGGGGTTGAAGTGGTGTGTTAACATTCGCTATTTCTCTTTATTCAATGCCACACTCCTGCCTTCTTCAACACTCATGCCTGACTGTCTCATTTCTTCTCTCACACAATCCATCCACCTCTTTGCTGGATGCCTTGTTTTTTCTTGCCTTCTTCCTATCTTTCCCACATCTTCTTTACCAGACTGTTTTTCTGCACATATGCCTAAACCACCGTAATCTGTTCTCTTTGTTCTTTTCTGTAATTGGATCTACTTTGGCTTCTGCTCTTATGTCCTCATTTCTTCATTTGTCCACAGTGTGCATCCTACCACCCATCTCAGACACTTTTTTTTCCCCATCATCTCTAGTTTCTTCAACTGATCTGCCTTCATTACCCAGGTTTCTGTACCATACAGTGGTACTGGTCACACCACCATTTTGTACACCTTACCTTTCAGCTTCTTTGGCATTCTTCTGTCATACACTACACCTGACACTCTATGGCAGCTGGCTGCAGCCCTTCTGATTCTAGCTTTGACCTCTTCATTCAGACTTCCCTTCTCCTCAACCACCCCTCCCAAATACCTGACACTGTCAAACTGTTCCCCTTCTATCTCAATTCTCAGCTTCTTCTGATTCCCCCATTTCTGCCATTACCACTATCTTATCTGTACGCAGTTTCATCCAATGTGCCTTCAATTTTCATTCCATTCTCCTAACTTTTGTTGAAGTTCTTGCTCAGAGTCTGCCTGTAATGCCACACTGTGTGCATACAGCAACTTTGTTGATCTGTCCCCTCTGACTTGTTTGCCAATGTAGTCCATCACCAATATGAGAAGCAGTGAGCTCAGAGCTGAACCATGATGTACACCCACTCCCACTGGCATCCCCTCTGTGAGACTAAACAGTTTGTACTTGAGTCATTGGTAGAATTAGTGCAAGCTATGTACAAGGACCCAATGTTTCTGGGATTTTGAACCTCCCCAGGACTACCCAAATCAGCTTTCTTAGGCCCTTTTCATATGCCTTCTCCAATTCCAGGAGTGTGTCTTCTCAACTATCTGTCTCAGTGCAAACATTGACTCAGCTGTGCTGCATCCTGATATAATCTGAACTGCTCATCTCCCATCTCATTTTCTACTACTCTGAGTATCTATTTATCAATCACCATTTCAGAACTTTGATGCAATGTGACAGGAGTTTTATACCTCTGTACTGTCCACAGTTATGAATGTCCCCTTTTTCTTGTAGACTGGCAGGAGTAAATTTATTCACCAGTCATCTATTCATACACTGCTATGAATGCTCTCAGGAGCCATTTCTCCCCTATCTCACACAGCATCTTTATCATATATACTGTGACCTCATCTCAGTCTGCTACTTTCAGTGACTTAATTTTTCTTAGTGCTGTTCTTACTTCTTCTGTGGTGGGTTTCTCTTCCCCTGTCATTGTAGGCTGTGTCAAGGGAACTGTATAGGTTTGGTGGGGTTTTCTTCATTCAGAATCTGCTGGAAGTACTCCTTCCATCTGCCTTTGATGTCCTGTGGACAGGTGAGAAGTTTGTTGCTGGCATGCCTTATGAAGGGAGTCTATCTTTGTTATCTTTCTGTCTTTACATTGTAACCTGATATAGCTTCTTTGTGCCATCTACTGAGTCACTTTCCAGAAGTTGGTAGAGTGCCTTTGATGCCCTGTTCTTTCTTTCTGCAACTCCTTTCTTAGCTTGTTAGGTATCCAGTATTCCTTCCTAGCATGGTCCAACTTCTCTGTCTCCCACTTTTTCCTGCACTCCTTTTTTCTTTTGATGACTTCCTGGATTTCTACATTCCACCATTACCTTTCCTTTATTTCCATACCTGGCTCAGCCACACATCTGATTTGTAGTTGTCATACATGTTGTTTTGCAGCACTGCCATTCTTCTGAAAACTCCACCTATTTCCTCCTTTTCTTGGAGTGCTAGAACCCTTTGAACTGTTGTGCTTTCTGTCCAGTTAACTTCCAGATCTTCCGCCTGATCTCTGTTGACCTTAGTGCTGTCTCTGACCACTGCTTGCAGCTGATTTTGGCAACCAGTGGTTTTGTTGTGGACCAACTGTTTCACTGGGCATGACTTTGCAATCACCGCTTCTGCCCCAATGCCCTTTCCTTATTAGGAGGAAGTCTACCTGAGTTGCATGTTGGCCACTCTTGTACATGATCTTGTGACTGCTTCTTTCTCAACCATGCGTTGTTACTATCAAGCCATTTGGCAGAAAGAAGTCTAGAGTGGCCTCTCCTTTTTAATCCCTGATCTCCCACCCATATGGACCCAGGTAGTCCTCGTATCTTGTTCTGTCTGTCCTGGTACGAGCATTCAAGTCACCCATTATCAGCAGCAATTCAAGTTGTTCTGTTTTATCTAGTAGGTTCTGCAACTGCTGTGTGAATGCTCTCTTCTCTTCACTATTACAACCCTGCTGTGGGGCACAGATTGAGATTATGAATACTGTCCTATCATTAGGTTGGAGTCTGACTGCTCTGCGTATGTCACTAATTTTGATGACATCCCTCACTGTCTTCTAAAGCCTCCCTCACCACAATTCCCACACCGTTTCTAGTCTGTCCTCTGCCTGAGTAATAGACCATGGATCCTGAGCCACATGTCTTTGCTGCACTGCCCTTCCATCTTGTCTCTTGTATGCACAGGTTGTCCATCCTCCTCCATACCATCATGTCATTGACCCTACACTGAGTGTAGCAATTCTTAGTTCACGTTTGCCAGGTTGATTGGTTTACATCCAGCTTTTGCTTAACAGAGCTATCCTAGGTAACCAAAAATAGGCAAATGGACACCAGCCCCAGTAGCTTATTGACTAATGCTGCTGAGCTTTATGATGGGCACATACACCACTTCCACTGTTAGCATGCGTCTCTGGCATAGGTAAGAGTAGGCCAGATGCTAATCACTCTTATCACTGGTAAATATCCATGCCCACTGACTGCATTAGTCAACACATCTAAATCACCTAGAGCCATATTTTACACCACTGAGTAGCTAGCCCTGCCATGGTGTGCAGTCTGTGATCAGTAGTCTCCTATCCTGAAGAAGATACTGCGCACCACAGTAGATGCCCAAAGTGGTTGGTCTCTATAACTCTTCCCTCTATAGGGCACCATGTAGAGTCTGTGCTGCAACCCACAGCTCCATTTCTGTTTAGAAGTAGTGAAAAAAGGTCTAGTCTTAAGACATATCCCTGAGGTATACCACGTATGAACATTTTAGTACCTGAAAGTGAGAGACACATACATACTTGGTAGGAGCTATATAAAGACAGCTCTGAAACCAGGAGGTGACTCCAGCTACAAAGGCAAGCTTTTACAAGTTGGAAAGCAACACAGAATAGCCTACCAATTCAAAGACTCAAGACACATCTACAAAAATGCCCATGTGAACATTCCATTTTCCATATTGTTATATATGCTGTCAGTAACTCTGTAAATGACAGTAATTACAATATCCATCAAGGAACCTGTGTTGTGTACTAGACAACAATCTGCAACACATTTTATACATTCAAGGACCTGGGAGTAGATTAATATTGCAAACATTTTTGTGATGATCATAATTCAGCAATAGGATGAAAATCCTACACACTGGTGAGTGAAAATTTAGAGAAAGAAAAGATGAAGGCATGCTTGAGAGTGGATGGTACAACCGTGGTTTTAGCATTACAATAAATATGAAAGCAAGAGGCTTGGCAACCAGTGGAGCAGCCATCTTGTGGAATACCAGGTATAGTTTGATATATTAAGATCTTGTTCTTTTGTTGAGCTTTTTCAGGTGCATATTTTGGGTGGATTTCTTTGAAATGAAAAGATGGACAAACAGCTGGCTGAGAATGTTTTGATGAAAACAAATCAAGTGAAGTTTCTGACTGGTAGTGAGAATTAATCTGTAATCCTTTCTAACTGGCATTGGGTCAAATGGACTGCTGCTGTAATATAATCATTGTAATGTCATTTTTAAAACTGATGCTCAGGTAAAAATCTTTAGTTACATGTTCAGGCAGTTCGCTGACAGAGTTGCAAAACAGTTCTAGGTTGGAGGCTTTAGAAACATTTGCCATAATTCTTGATTTTCTGTGTTCCAGATAATTTTACTAAAAGTTGTTGTTTGGGGTGAGGGTGTTTACAGTAGCCGAGAATGGTCTTTGTGTCAGATGACAGCCAAAGGCATTTCTGTGCTCTTAGCCATCTGCATCTGATACAGAACAGCTTATCTTATAGTAAACTGTCTCATAAAATAGGACAATACTACATTAGGACCGTTTTAACTGTAAAGTAGTGCCCAGTCAATGACATCATGCTGTATTTAAAGGTATGTTTCTATTCCCTCTAGTATGGACTTTTCAGGAAAGAATGGGGGAGATTTTGTTTCTTTAACATTTTACATAAGATGTACATAAGTACATCTTCAGATCTGACAATCCTAAACAACCTCATTCTGGGGGAAACAATATATCCCACTTACCTCTTGTCCTCCTCCCTCCCAAATAAACTCCTTCAGTTCTTTATTTATTACAGTCCATAGCTTTTCCTCTGGTGGATAGAAATATGCCTGACCTTTGTACAATACCAAAGGAACAAAAAAGTTTTTCATTCCTTGTATCTTACTATCTATAAACATTATCAAGAGCTTCCAACTTCTCACATTTTGCATTATCTTTTGTTTACCCTCTTCCAACATATCCTTAGCTGTCTTAATGGCATCTTTTTCAATCCAAGCACCTAAATATGTCATCTTATCATGCCCTATAAATATGCGTACTGCTGAACCAATTCATGTGTGGGAAGATAGATTCTAAATATAAGAAAAATAATATAAGAAAAATAATAAAGGAGAAACAGAACATCCCTGCCTGGTGCCTCTGTTCAAACACAGCTTGTCAGAGAGGAACTGTTCCACTTGATCATAGCCTCTGACTATTCATTCATCCATCCATCACCCCTTTTCCTATGTTTTCCACATGAGATCAGGGTGTTACTTCAACAGTGATAATCACCTAGTGCCAAGGTTTGCACCGCAATATCTCTTCCTAATTAACAATACTATTTTCTCAGGAAATGCAAATACTGCCATTGCCCTACTGGTAAAATCCCAGCTACCTCTATCAAAAGCCTTTTCTACACCAAGACCCACCAATAATAATGGTGTCTTCTTGTACTCTGCTTCCCTTTAAATCATCATTGTTCAGTTAATGTTATCAAATGTTTGCCTCTCCAACACAAAACCAAAGTGATCAATATCAATCAGTTTTGTCAAAACTCTGACCATTCTCTTAACTATTAAAGACATAAATGTCTTATAATCATGGTACAAAATTGAGACTGGTCTATATGAAGTTGGATTTAAATGGTCTTTACTCTCTTTGAGTAGTACAGCACCACAACTTACTCCCAAGATGCTGGTACTATCCCTTCCTTTGAAAAATTCTTGATCTTTATCACTTTTTTCTTCCTAACTTCCTAATTTACAGAGGAATACCTCTTTTCCTGGAGACGCCCCTGCTGATTGATTATACATCTTTTTTTATCTCATCCCCTCCCATTTTAGCTATTAATTCTTAAGCTTCATCTTCCTCTAACCTTGGCATGTTTAAATCTTCCATAAGTGTTTCAGTTGCGTTTTTTCTTGGTTTCTTCATTCCTCTGCTCTATACATATGTTCACAGAACTTTTGAAACAGCTGTAATACCTTTATAAGGTCTCTGGACATTCTTCTAGTCATAGGCGCCATAAGTTTGGGAAACTCATTCTATTTCCTATTGCTGAAACCACTCACTGTGCTAACTGTTTATGTGCTCTGGAGTTAATACTTGCTTAACAGTGTCCTCTCTAAACTCATGCATAATAGCCAGATACTCATTATTTATTTAGTTTTTTTTGCAACAACTGCTCCTATTCTTGGTCTGTAAGATTTTCCTTCACCTGCATAATCTTTGACAATCCCTCTAAATAATATCTATTACTTCCTTCCCATATCTGTTTCTCTCACATCTATACCATATTTTAAAATTAAATTTTCATTTTATCCCACTCATCAGCTACAGCACCTAAAGAAATCTGTATGTCCCCTAACAACTCTTGAATCCTTTTCACTAACCATTCCTTAAAATACTTTCCTTTTAACGGGTAAGTAGGAAAGCACCAGTGTGTCATTTTTACTTGACTAACCTGCATCTTTATCTTGGTTTTATTGGCATATAGTGCGACATAGTTATTGGATACATTTCAAAACTTTCAGTTAAACATCCATGATCCTGTGAAATATTTTCTGCCCAGTTTAGTCCACTTATTGTACAGTGAAGAATATTATGCAAATTCTCTCTGGGTTCCTACTAATAATTTCATATCTTCCAGTTCAAAATTTCTCACATATTTTTCAGAGATCTACCGTCTTTTGCTATATTTTCCCTTCTATGTCCCTCTGATACATCTTCACTATTGCAAAGCAGGTCCCAGTCCCCATCCATGAACAATATTCCCTGCTGGAAGCTACTTACCTCTCCCATTATTCTCCTAAGCTCCTTACCATGAGTTTTGAGTGGAATATAAATGCAGGCAAATGTAATCCTCCATCCCTGCCAGTTCCCATTATTACCACAAATCTACACTTGTTGTCTTTTTACTCCTCCTCTATCACTTTTGACGCCCCTCTTGCAATCAGTATTACTCCCTTTTTCTTTGTCCCTGATACTCTGCTGAATAACCATTCTGCAATCCTTTATTTGCCAAATTCACACACTTAAGTATGTCTACTGTAACATTTCTACTTGTACTCTTCTTCTTTCGGCTTTTCCCGGTTAGGGGTCGCCACAGTGGATCACCTGTCCACTCATGATTCACAGTGGAGTTTTAGTGTCGAGTTGCCAGCCTGGTGCCCAACCTTCCACAGAAGGCACGCACATGCACACAACCACACCTAGGGCCAATTTAGAGCATCCAATCCACCTACAGCATGTCTTTGGGATGTGGGAGGAAACCGGAGCACCCAGAGGAAACCCACGCGACCACAGGGAGGACATGCAGACTCCGCACAGAAGGCACCCCAGCCGAGGATCGAACCGGAGAACCTCTTGCTGTGAGGCAGCAACGCTAACTGCTGCACCACAGTGGCTTGTACTCTACACTTCTTAATATAATTCAGTACTCTGCCTGTTGTCCATACCTACAATGCCATTCACATATGATTCAATGGTACATAAGTTAATCATTATTTTCATATTCTACATGACAGTTATTTTTTATATAGGTTTCCACCTTGCAACTTACCTGTATACACTGGAGTTTGGTAAGCTGAACTTAAATCGATTGCAGATTTTTGTCTCTGTTTAGACCACCCATGTCACATTTTCCCAGACTTTTCATTTCAGTACTATGCATATTTTCATTTTAAACTTTAACCCATTTAACTCACAACAAACACACAACTATATACATTTTCCAAAAAGGAAAGGTATCCCTTCATAAATGGGCACATGCTCCAGACAGACAGGTGATACGAAGGCTTCACCCACTCTAAAGTTAGGTTTAATCATGTTGACAAGGCATGTTAGAGCCTGTGTTCCATTCTACATCCACACTATCCTGTCTTGTTCCATCTCAGCTTCCCACCCACATGTGAAAAACAGCTTGCATGCTCTCAATTAACTGATTTACAGCCTTAAGTAAAACTGTCCTGGCTATCATTAAATGAATACATGTTGCATTGGTATGACTCATACTGAGATGGTTGTTACTGCTAGGGATTCATCTGAATATATTCCCTTCAATGTAATAGACTTCATTTAATTTTAGTGAGTTATTTGTCATTTCTTCTTAACATTAATGTTTCCTCATACAAATACCTGACAGTTTAGTCATTTCCTGACTTAGTAACTAGTGTTACTGCCATTTGCAGAGCTCTGCTGGAAGGTAAGAAAAAAAAAACCCAGTACATTCCTTCCTTAACGTCACTGGCATTAATACTAGTCACTGATAAGACTCTCCCTACCTCATATTTAGAATGCCTTTGCAATGTAGCATACAACTGACTTCAAGAAATTTATTATATACATATTAGTAAGGGTAGAAAAACATTTTTACTTCCAGTTTATACACATATTACTAAGAAAAGAATGGAACATATTTTACTTAGGTTCATAGGTAGATACTAGGCTATACTAGGGCATTTATAAGCCTAGCCAGAGTGTATTTGGCTTCCGCCTCCCTATTAGATTAGCCTACTGTACCTCTGTAAAGTAGGTCACAGAAGGTACCCTTTAAAGATTAGTTTACTGTGCCTCTGTCTAGCAGGGACACACACAGGAGAGATCCCAGGGGTGAATTTGCGATTTCCCATCCAAACGTCCAAATTTCGCTTGAAGAGGGTCAGCGAGGGGCTATGTCTAACATGAATTGGGATTCTATTCCACAGTGAGGGGAGCCTCTGGGAAATGAATCTGTCCCTCCAGCACGTCCTATTTATTTTTGTGCTGAGGTTTAGGTCCCTGGAGCGTGTAGCTCTAAGGGACTTGGATTTTTTTGAGGTGGAGCATATCCATTAATTCTCGGTTTGACATGGCTTTGTACGTCAGGCATAGATTGCCTCTGAGTAGGCAGTAAGCAACTGAGTAGAGCTGGAGTTTCTTTAGTCGATCTGCATAGGACATCTGTTTGTAGCCCATGATCCTCTTGGTGAGGTACTTTTGGGGTCTCTCCAGTTGCTGCAGGTGTCGGGTAAGGTACATCCCAAAAGGGGCATTGTATTCAATTATGGGCCTGATGAGTGACGAGTAGAGGGGCACAATGACCTCTCTTGATCTAGATGCAAACCCTTTCGTGATAAGGTGGGCTATATAGAAGGTCTTTCTAACCACTTTGGCAACGTGATTATCAAAGGAGAGATTACTATCTATGTTGGTCCCCAAATCTCTAATTACTTCTTCCATACTTAATGGATTACCACCTATGTGGTAATTTGTGGGCACCTTGTTTTTCCCAAAGGGGTTGACTATGCACTTTTTAGCATTTAGCTTGAGGCCGTGGTTCTGGCACCAAGCATCCGTCTCTGTGAGACCCTTTTGGAGGATGCTTGTGTCAGCTGGAGATTCGATTATGGCCCCCAGTTTGCAGTCATCTGCGAACTTTGTCAGCCATAATCCCCCCGTGTTAGCCTGAACCTCAGAGAAGTATATACTGAACAAGAGAGGTCCCAGAACTGAGCCCTGTGGGACGCCACTTGTAACTGGTTTGGATTCGGACATGGCACCTGCGATTCTGACCATGTGGGTTCTATCTCTGAGCCAGTTTGCAACCCATCTTGTGATATAGGGGTTGATATTTAAGCTGGTAAGCTCATTTATGATGCCCGAGTGGGGTATTGTGTCGAAGGCTTTTGCGAGGTCCAGGTAGGCTGTGTGGACTACCTTGCCCTCATCTATGGCTTTGGTAACTGTTTCAAAGAAATCAACTAGGTTTAAGAGGCAAGATCTGCCCTTAACAAAGCCGAATTGGGAAGGGTCCAGTGTCTGGAGGCTCCCAATGTCTTTGTTTATGAGTTCCATGATAATACTCTCCATAGCTTTACAGACCAGACTAGTCAGGCTTATGGGGCGATAGTTTCTGGGGTCCGTTGTGGCACCACCTTTGTGGAGTGGGACCACTGTAGCTGTACGCCATTTTTTGGGTACATATCCTGTAGTAAGGCTAAGTTTGAACAGTGACTTAATGTGAGAGTTCAGTTCTTCTTGGAGCTCGTGTAAGACACAGCCTGGGACACTGTCCGGTCCCATAGATGCTGTGTTTTTTGCTTTGGAGAGGCATCTTTCACCTGTGCATCTGTGATGTCAGGGAGGTTACATTCAGTTGGGACAGGCATTTGCTCTTTTGGGGGGGAAGGGGGGAGAAGTTTGCACTGAATCTGTCTGCCAGGATGTTGGCTATGTCTGTAGGTTCGGTATATTTTGTACCGTTATGCAACAATTTAGAGCATATTTGGGAGTTTCTGACATAACTAAAGAAGGCCTTGTGATTATCTTTAGTGTCTAGGGCAATTTTTCTTTCAAAACTGGCCTTTGATGATTTTATGAGGGATCAAAGTTTCTTGCTAATACTGATCAGAGATGCCTTCCCTTTTTGGGATTTTGCTCTGTCATGTAGTAGCTTCCTCCTTCTGTTGTATAGCTTATTTATGGCTGGGGTCCACCAGACCGGTCTCCTGTTTTTGGAGAAGTGAGTCTTGGTTTTATTTGGGATAGCACGATCCATGCATTCCTGCAGGTGCTCATAGAATGCATTTGTAAAGGATTTTGCGGATTGGGCTGTATTATCCTCTGGCCCAGGGGCTTTGAAGGATTCCACCTCAGTCTTGAGAAGTGCAAAGTTGGCTTTGGAGAAATTCTTTACAGTGATTTCCTTGGCTGGGGGTGGGGACGGGATATGGATGTCCAGGGAAATTTGTTTATGGTCTGATCTTACCAATGAGGGGTTTACCTCTGGTGTGGAACATAGAGTCCCCATGTTGGTGATGACCAGGTCCAATATGTTGTTCCCTCTTGTGGGAGTGGTGACCAGTTGTTCCATTGCGTTAGAGTTTATAAATTCAAGGAACTGTTGGGCGAGGGTGTTTGGGCTTGAGTAGTTTTCCCAGTCAATGTTTGGGTAGTTGAAGTCACCCAATACCATAGTGTTTGGAGAGACCTTCATATTCTCCAGTGTTCTCAGGAATGCCAAGTGGGGTTCCTGTAATAGGGAGGGTGTTCTGTAGCAGGCTACAAACTGAAAAGCAGTTTTGCCCGCTGTTAGTTGCACATGGATGGTTTCCGATGCTTCGTGCAGTGCCACTAACCTGGAGGTGTAGGTATCTTTGATGAATATAGATACTCCCCCTCCTTTTGTGCTTCGGTCCGAGTTTTGGGGCCGAAACGCATGGTAGGAGTTATAACCTGGTAGTGCTGGGGTGCTCTCAGGAGCCTTGAACCAGGTTTCTGTTACTGCACAGACATCAATTTTCTCCATACTGAGGAGAGTCTCGAGTGCGTGCATCTTGAGGTTTAGACTTCTGGCATTGAGTAGCATTACCTTTAGTTTTTTTTATCTTTGGGTTGTCTATGGAGGTGGGTTTGTCCTTTGAGCCTTGCCTAAAAAAGGCACTATGGGGGTGGCAAGAGCCTTGGTTTCTTCTTCAGTTCCTTCATTATCATAGGTTAATAGGTATATACTAGGCCAAGGACCACTAGGACTCTTATAAACCTAGCTGTGCAACTCAAATGTGACCCACAAATGTAATGTATATACAAGGTGATTCACTGACTGCCACCGTTCATCAGAGAGACAAGTGCTAGACCAGGAGTGAATTTCTGATTATCCATTCACTAGTCCATCTTGTGCTTGAATTGGGTTAGGGAGGAAATCTGCTTCACATGGATCGGAAGCCAGTTCCAGAGAATAGAAATTCTCTGAGAAACATATCTGTCTTTCCAACATGTCCTATTTATGTCGCAAGCAAAATGTTGGTCTTTCATTCTAACAGTTCTGATGCTGTTTGTTTTGCAGATGTGTAAAAGATTCATCAAAACAGGGTCCAGGTATGCCTTGTACACCAGGCAAATATTACTAAGTAAAGAGACAGGGCTTTGAAGTGATCAGCATAGGACAATGTTTTTACTCCCTCTATTCTTTTTTTAAAGAACCTTTGTGGGCATTCCTGTGGATGCTTGTGTCTGGTCAGGTGCATACAGAAGGGGGCATTATAATCTGTGATGGGTCTGATGAAGGCTGAGTACAGTAGTACAATGACCTCTCTATGCCTAGATGCCATGCCCTTTCTTATAAGATGAGCAACAAACAAGGATTTTCTTATTACCTTGGACACATGTAGGTCAAAAGCTAGTTTACTGTTTAATTGAGTTCCCAGATTCTGGACTAATGAATCAACTTTTAAGGGGTGTTTTATTGATAAAGTAATTACTTGGGGTGTCCGACTTCCCAAAAGGTACTATACTATATTTCTTAGTATTGCGTTTTAAGCTACACCTTTGGCATCAAGGCTTTGACTGTGTTAGACCTTCCTTAAGGTGTTCTTGTCTTAAGTGGATTCGGTGACTGCTCCCAGTCTGCAATCATCTGTGAACTTGGTTAGCCAGAGGCCTTTGACATTGGCTTTGACATCAGAGAAGTAAAGACCAAAGAGGAATGAGCCCAGCACTGAGCCCTGAGGGACTCCACTGGTCACTGGCCTATTTCTGGAGGTGGCCTTACCAATCCTAATCTCTTTTGTCTGATCTGTGAGCCAGTTAGCTATCCAGCGTGTTATAAAAGGGTTTATGCCTAGTTCCATACGTTTGTTGACAATGCCTGATTGGGATATGGTATTAGAAGCTTTAGCCAAATCTAGGTAGGCAATATGCACCATTTCCCCCTCATGCATTGCCTTAGTGACGTTTTCAAAGAAGTCTACTCAGTTCAGTAAACATGATGTTCATTTGACACAGCCAAACTAGGATGGATCTAGTGTCTGGAGGTCTCCTATGTCTTGTTGATAATTTTCATGATTAAGTCTTTCTGTGACTTTGCGTTTATGAAAAGTGGAAAATTATACTTTCCAGTCCACAACCAGCTTAAAAGATTCATAATTTTTCCAGCCCCCCCCAACACTTCTTCCCTCTACATCTTGAAGAACCACAGTTCTCATGTCCAAACTTCATCATATGGAAATGTCCCCTTACAGATTGCCGGTTTACTTCCCACTTTCAAATATTTGTTGGTCCTCTTCTTCATCACCACGATCACCCAACTGCTCACCCTTGACTTAAATCCAAGATACTCAATGTTTTTTCTTATTGGTTTTCATGCTTTTTTCTGTCAGTCATTTTTCATTTGGGACACTGGAAAAGGTTTTACTGGCAAGTTCAGTCAGTAGCTGTACCACTTACAGAGGGATGAGAAGCAAAATCCCTTTCAACTTGTTTCCTCAGTTTTTGCTGAATAAACTTTTTTTTTATTTCTTCCTTTGCCTGTTTTGCATCCAAGAATCTCTGCTTCTTCTGAAAAAATATTCTGAAGACAGTTACAGCAACTTGAATCTCACACCTGCCTATCAGCACCTTCTGACTGCAGGGATAAATTCGCAAACCTTCCTGCAAACCTCTGATTGCAGGGATAAATTGACTCTTCTGATTTACTTTTTCCTCTACATTACTAGAAGCCAACTCCTGTACTGAAGCTGAAACTTGATCTGATTTTTTTTTTTTTTTTGGCTGAACGGCTGTGAGGCTCTTCCAAACCAGAGTTTTTTTCTTTTTTTTTACTAGTTCACATTCTCTTACATTCTCCACATCTTTGTTGTTGTGTGCTCAGTGTAGTGACTAACCAGTAAATGAAATTCATCCAAATAACTAGGTTCTGTTGGCTGCTTTCCAAAGTTTATGTTTTCACATGGGACAAACTTTTATCAGCCTGTTGATCAGTATGCAGTGATCTTAAAACTCATTTATGGTGATTTTCATGGGTTCTTTGAGGCAAATCTCTGTTAGTATTTGTACAGTTAAAGTCAGAACAGAAGGCAGTGGTATACAGGTGACATGTATTGACAGATTTGTATGCACTCCCAATGTTAGATAAGTCATGAGGTTAGTAGCTAATTTGTGGTGCCATCCGTTGCAGAGTTCCCAAATTGCACTGCAAGAACATGAAAGTTTGTCAGGATTAACTCTTTCTGTGGCTATGACTGCATCTCTACTAACATAGGTGTTTTACTGCTTTCCTCATGGCCAGGTTTGGAGCATACACTTGATGCATCCTTTCAATTAACCAATTCTGCTGTGCAACACCAGTCCAGTTCCTTACTTGTGCTTTCATAAAATTAATGCAGCCTGTTCCTTCCAGTTTCTCTGGTATAGAAGAAAATCTAAGGTTTTCTCTGTGCCCTCTGTCTTTTAACTCTACTATTTTTTAAAACAGCTCTTCTTGAGATGCATACTTCGCCAACTTTTTCATTTCAACCTCAATTTTTGCAGTTTTATCAGATAATATGAACAGCTAGTTAAAGCTTCTTCTATTTTTCCAGCCCTTTGTTATTTGAGTTGATATATTTCTTTAGTGTTAAATTTACTTTAACCACTTATAAGTGCATTTGATTTATTTTTCCTCTAAATTACTGGGAGTCACCTCTTTAGCCAAAGCTGAAGTTAGAACTGCTTTTTGCTGAACAGCTACAGAATCCTTCCCAGGCACTCTTTTTGCTTCATATTTTCTGGCTGATTTTCTTTCAGGTTGTCCAAATTTCTTCTTTGTTGACATTGAGGGAGTGTACTTAGTAGCCAGTATCTGAAGTTTACCCCAAAAACAGTTTCAATGGCACTCCTTTTGTTCAGTTTCTGCTTTCACACTGGGAGAGCTGAAGTTAAGCTGTAGATCAGTGTGCAGCCATCTTGGAAGTCCCATAAATTGCAGGTTTTTGTAAGGATTGTCAGTTTATAGTCTTACAAACACAGACAGATCCTCCAAAACATTTTCGCTGAGCTGTCAAAGCTATCAATACAGTCCAGGAGCTGTTAATAGACACTTCAAAGAAATATTTCTGCTATTTACCAGTGTCTGCAGTATAAAGATGATTAAAAAATCCTGAATATTGTAAAAATGTGCTTATTTTTTTCACTCAACGTATTTTACTAGCAAAGTACAAAAAAGGTACAACCACTTCCTGTCGAATTTTGCTATTATGAGATTTTTAAATGAGGCACAAATAACTTCATATATTACAGTTTCCCATTTCTATTGCATTTCTACCATTTTGCTTGTTATACTGCATAATCTAATACTTCATCAAAGCCTTAAACCGTCAGCATGACAAATTATTAGTTCTCTGTTCTGTGTGT